>NW_028245160.1:0-51919 GCF_964263255.1 Lissotriton vulgaris
ACATATACAGGCAGATGCATCAAAGAAAATACCGGGAGCAAACGGGCAGATTCTCAGAATCTGCCCGTTTGCTCCCGGTATTTTTGCATTTGGGATGCATCATCCCAAATGCAGAAATCGCAATTTAAGGAATCTCTAAATAGAGATTCCTTAAATTGCTCTTGCATTTAAGGAATCCCAAAATGAGATTCCTTAAATGCAATGCATGAAACCCAAAAAAATAGCGATTTCGCTAATAGGGGGAGCAAATTACCATGAAGTTGAACTTCGTGGTAATTTGCTAAAACTTTGAAAAATGCACTTTTGTGCATTTTTCAAAGTTACATGTTGCGCGCACACATGCCCTGAGGACATGTGTGTGTGTAACATTTGTGCACAGGTCCATTTCAGGGGTGCAACAGGGTGTCCTTTGGAGATCCTGGCACCCTTGAAATAGCGGAAAATTAGCGATTAGCTATTACCGAATCGCTAATAAGGAATCTTAAGGAATCGCTAATAACATTGCGATTCCTACATGCATCCCGTTTTGCGAGTCTTTAATAGCGATTCCTTAAAATTCGCTATTAAGGACTCGCAAAACATTACTTTGATGCATCTGCCAGATAGTAAGTTGGCTCTTGTGACTAAACTAAATAGGCTTTTCTACCAGTGTCCATGGTCACATAACTATTAATGTCTGTCCTGTGGTGTGATGTATATTCCTTTCATCAGGGGGACAAAAGGACCTTCTGTTTGAGGTGGGATGTTCCACCCCTGAGAGGATTGGCCTGGGGGTTGTACTCAGCCCTTCCTAAGCTTCAAATGGTAGTCAGAGTGCTTTTTAAAAAAATTTTTTATTGAGAATTCATGTAACATAATAACAAAGCAATATGAATACATTTGACTGAAAAAGACTTGATACAGTGTAGGTAAACCACAAAAATTGACAATAAAGAATAAATAAAACAAAAACATGGTTTGTAGAGGTCGGTTAATGAATTACATTGCTAGTATCCAATTGAAGTTGATAGTTGTAAATCATGAACTGTTATTGATATAGATATTGATATTGATATTGAAATGCATATGAAAAACATAGTGCCGGCTATCATATACAGAAAAGGAAAAAGTAAATATAGCAAGTAAGAGCATTAAGGACATTGCCGTAGCCATAATCCTGAAGATCAATGAGTTTGCTACAATCTACTAGTGCGCCAAGCAGCCACTGGTGCCCATATCTTCATCCCCAATTATCTTAATTTTTTACCCTTGAGTTGATACAAAGCCGCCTCCACATTATCTATACCCAATAATCTGGATAACCGCATTTGAAAGGTTGGGGCCTCAGTATCTTTCCAAGATGCTGAAATTAAAATTCTGAGTACAGCTGTGGAGATAAAAAGTAAAGCTTCAGTCTCAGTATTTAATTTCAATTGACTTTGGCATCCTATAATCATGAGTGTCGGAGACAAGGTTATCTGAGCATCCAGCAGTCCTGACCAGAATGATTCAATCTCTATTTTAATTTATTCTAGTTTCTCGCACTGATAAAACATATGGATAATGTCAGCTGGGCCTTTGCAGCATCTGGGACCATTACCGTTCTCCCTCTTGCCCCATCATAAAGTTTAGAAGGGGTATAATAAAGATTGAATAATGTTTTAAAGTGTTGAGCTCTTAAATTGGAGGAGCGTAGGAATCTTCTATCCATTTCTAGGGCTCTGTCCAGGTTAATATCCGGATTCTCCAGCTTTGAAGCCCAGGCTGCCTCAGTTTTGCCCATGTCGTCCTGGGATTCCTCCAAAAACAGCCTGTACACACCATTAATTCTAGGTTCACCCACCTGCAGATAGTCCAATATCTTGCACCTCTCCCTTAAGATAATTTGGGGCCTTATTGATCTGATTGTACTGATCACCTAAGCATATTTATAATCTTGTATACCCTGGAGGGAGTACCTTTGTCTTAATTCTTCCAGAGTTCTGCACTCATCCCTGACAATAACTTGCCCCAGTGTCAGGATACCTTTTCCCGCCCAGTGTCTCCAGGACCCATCATTACTTAAATTAGGAAAGAGACCAGAGTTCCAGCGAGGGGTGTGGTGATTATCTTTGGAGATTGCCAGTGCTTTCCGAGCTGCTGCCCAGACCCCCCATATTCCTTCGAGTGTCTTAAGTCTAGACTTGCTAATATATTTCCTTTCTGTTCTCCTTAATAATACCCCGGTAGCCTCGCTGCCAAGTAGTAATTCAAAGATAGATGGAATCGCGTCTTGTCTTCTCCGGGAGTTTAAGCTGCTTCCCACTGGTTTAAATAAGATAGCCATCTGCGTAAGTAAACAGGACCAATGATAGTATCTGATGTTTGGCATTCCCAGACCACCCCTTTCCTGAGGAAGAGACATATATTTCATGGATCTTCTAACCTTACCGTATTGCCACAAGAAGTTCATAAAGATGGATTCTATTTCTTTAATGATTTTCTCCTCTATTTTAAAGGGGATCGACCGAAATGTATATAACACCTTGGGGAACATAGTCATTTTGATAACATTGGCGCGACCAATTATTGAGAGTTGTAGCGTGTCCATTCTTTTCAGATTCTCCCTCATGGATTTCATGAGAGGAATGAAATTGTCTCTAATTATCAACTCCGGTTGTGCATTGATCGTTATCCCCAGGTAAACCACAGAGTCAACAAATCTGGAGTCTGACTTGTTTATGTTCTTGGAGCAGAGCACCTGTGTCTTACCCACATTTAGAAGATAGCCTGATTGTCCGCCAAATTTGCTCGTAGTACCCACTACTTCTTGCATAGCTGCTTGGGGATCAGTAGTAATGACAGCTAGATCATCGGCATATGCCAACATTTTTGTTTGAAATCCATTCGTAACTACCGGTTTAATTGCTGTGTTGTTGATTATTTGGCGTGTTAGAGGATCAATATATAGTACAAATAGAATGGGTGAGCATGGGCATCCCTGCCTTGTCCCCCTTGTGATAAAAATCTTATCTGAGCTCTCACCCATCATTTGAATTTTCACCACTGGGGTGGAATACATGGCCTGAATAGCCTTCATAAACCTTGGTCCAAACCCCCTTTCGGCGAGCACACTCCACAGGAATTCCCATCTGACGCGGTCAAAAGCTTTCTCCACATCTAGGAGGATCATTGCAACCCCTCCCTCCCCGGCAGGATGGATATCGAACAACGTAATAGCTCGTCTAATATGGTCTGTGGTTCCCCTACCAGGAGTAAAACCATGCTGCTAGGGAGAGACCAGGGACCCAATGATCCGTCCCAAGCGGTTTGCCAAGATCTTAGCGTATAATTTATTGTCCGTATTTATTAGAGATATGGGTCTATATGAACCCGGATTTTCTGTGGTCTTGCCTTTTTTATGGAACACCACTCTATTGGTGTTCATCCATGACTCAGGGATTAAACCTGTGTTTATAACCCTGTTGAAAAGGTCTAACAGAAGTATAGATGTTTCTTCAAAAAAACTTTTGTAGAACTCAATTGGTAAACCATCGGGGCCGGCAGCCTTTCGTGCTGCTAATTTTTGTATGGCCTCCGAGAGTTCATCCTTAGTAATGGATTGTTCTAAGATTTCTCTATCATTCTGAGCCACTTTGATCCCCAATACTGTCCACTCAGCCATTGGCTCCTCTGTCACCACATCTTCCTGATACAATGTTTGATAATATCTTTTGAAGACATCTATAATGTCCTTTGACTCCTCTTAGATCCTGCCCTGCTCTTCTATGCGTGAAATAATATTTTTCGAGATCGCTTGTCTAATAAGTAGTGCCAATGCTTTCCCAGCTTGTTCCCCCATCTCATGGTAGTCAGAGTGCAGTGCCCACATCCTTCCTGACTTCTGAAGCTGCCTGTCTTGTCACTAGCAAATGCATCCCACACCTGGTCCAGTCTGTCCTTTGGTCCCCTACACACATTTGAGTTGAACCCAAGGAAAGGGAAGAACTGTTTAGAACCAGTTTTAGAGGTAGATAAAGGGGTGTCTCACACCTGCAGGCTGACACTGTGTGTAACATTAGTGTACCACAGAGCCAAAATACATAACTCTGCCAGTCCTGAGAAGATTTTGAAGAAGGCCTGCCCCACTGTCTGAAGAAGGAAGCTTGGACCTGCTTGCCATTGAACCTTCGGGCCCCAGAATTGACTTCAAGGGTCAGTTTCAGCTGCAGGGATGACACCAAGCTTCCAGAGGCCTTTCCTGCTTTCCTGTTGATCAGACTTAACTGGACCTTGCCTGGTCCCCTCTGCTGACTATTGGTGGCAGTGATTCCTGATTCCAACTGCTGTACTCAAAGTCCTCGACCCTTGGTTGCTGTCACAGAGTATTTCTCCTTGCATAACTGTAAGTTTCACCAGTTGCGACGTAGAGTGGTGCAGAGCAATATAAGCCTAACACCATTGTGCTGCACAGCTGCTGATCGGGGGCTTTACCGGATCGCATGCAGAGTCAATCACAGCACCATGCAGCTCCTGATAGAAAGACTCTCTGGGTCGAACAAAAAACAGCACACAGTGACATAGAGCACAGCAGATTTGTGCAGCACCGGCTTCACCAAAGACAGCAGATACAACTCCCAAAGGGCCGAACCTTGGGGCATATTACCAAGCAATAGCGATAATTATCGCTATTGCTTGGTTAGAGACAAAAATTTACCGCCGCAATGCATGAATATCGCTGAAAAGTCAGCGATATTCATGCATTACTGAGCTAATGCTCTTAGCCATGTTATCCACCTCTCATTGGATAACATGGCTAAGAACTGCTCAGGGCAGGTGTTAGCTTTTGGAGATATTCGCGCTTAGCGTGAATATCTACAAAAGTTGGTAATAGGAGATAGCGATGTTAGCGACTGTTTCCAGTCGCTAACATCTTGGCACACCCACTTTGCATGTCATTAGTGATAAATATCACTGACATGCAAAATGGGGCCCAAGATGGTCGCTATCTCCTACTAGCTGTCGCTAACTGATGTTAGCGACAGCTAGGTGATAGGGAGATAATTTTATGTCCGCTTTCTTGGCTTTTAAAGCCAAAAAAGCGGAGATAAACCCCTTTGATAATATGCCCCCTTGTCCTGTACTAGGCTTCACTCCATCACAGTTGGTCCTGTGTTCATGCCTTTTCTGCACTATTTTTACCTTAAGTTTTAAAAACATACAACTCCTGTTCTACTGATTGAATTTTCATTCTTTTGATGTCATTTTAATTATTGAAATAGCCTATAATGTGTCTAAATTGATTTGGGATTCTTCTGATTGTGTTTTCACTTTATTACTGTTTCGATGCTGCATAAATAATTTTCAGTAAATTAAGCCTGACTGCTTTGTGCTAAGCCACAAGAGCTTAAAGCACAAGTTTAATTATTGACACTTCTGGTTCACCCTGGCAAGTAATGTGATTATGTTTGATGGGTTCTCAACTACTTCAACAAATAATCAAATTTCTTACACATTTCCAGTATTTTTGTGCACTTTTATCTCAAACCAGATTATTTCGGCTATGTTTGATGCAAATCGTGTTTGAAAATGCTCCCATATTTCCCCTTAACATGAAGTGTGTAGAATGGCACACATGGAAAGTAGAAGCATTTTACTGCATAACATTTTTTCTTCTAATGAAATATCGTAACAATTTCACTCAAGTGTTTGTGCATGTTTGTGCCACAGTGTTTTTCTAAAATGAGGTGTTTGTTCAAATATAAGTACCTCTTTCGTCTATTTGTGCATCCATACAGAATAGATGTTATTTTCCACCATATTGAGTACTACGGGGCATGTGTACAAGGGAATGGCCAAAATTGCTAATGCCACTCTCTGCCATTCGGAAAATGCAGGGATGCACCGTATTCACAAGAATGTGGTACACTCCTCATTTCCCCTAGCGCTGGTGGTAAATCTAGCTGCCTAGTGTCAATGCAGGCACCCTTGAACCCTAGTGTAGGGGTGTCTGCACTGGAGGGAATAATTATTTATGTGCAGACAGGTGTCCCTTCCCGCACATAAACAATCCACAATGGCGAATTATAACTTCTGTCTGTGCTGCATTGTGCAGCACACGTAAAAGTTACAAATCATCATTTTTTAAACTAATTGTTTAAGTGCAGGCAGAAACACCTTAGTGCACATAAACAACCATTCATAGCGATTTGCTCTCTCGACGTGTGCTGCACAATGCAGCACGTATATAAGCAGCAAAAATTAGGAGATATTAAGCATTTCTCTTCTTTTCGCCATGTTAAGATCAGGTTTTCCTGGTCTTGAGTAATGGGCTTGTGTGTGATTCCAATCAGATTCAGGTGCGTACAAGTAAGTGCATTTGTGAAGTGCTTTCAAGAATCCTCAAAAACATCTAAAAAGAAAAAATGACAGTCATTTGAATGCATGTATCACCTATAGATCACTCAAAAACATACCACAAGAGGTTTTTAATCTTTGCATGCCTGAACCTCCTCCTCCTGATTGACTCACTAGGAGAATATGTTGAAATTAGAATGGTCCAATTTTCAAGAATGTTTTCCAAAACAAGGTAATGCCACTGATACTTCCTGAAGAAGGAACATATCACTGCCAAGGCTTGACACATATCTGTATTCTCCTGAGTGTCTTGAATATGGTAGTATGAGACATGTGTGAGTTTTCAATGGGTTTGAAATTATCACAGGTGATTAAGTGGGTGCTATGTAGTTAGGAATTTTTTAAAGACATTAAAAGAGAAATGCTGGTTTGGGATCATTTATTTCAGTCCTGAGTATCACTCTTGGTCAATCCGAAAACCTACAACAACCATAAGTTGTCAGCATCTACATGTCATAAGGTTTCTATTGTCCATTGACAGACCTTGCTCACCTTCGTAGGCTGGTTGGGAGAACGTGTTGAACATGACATTTGGCAGGTCTTTTGCCACTTTCAATCAAAGTATGGCAATACCGTCCTGTCGTCATCACATAGAAATCTCTGTACACTAGGTGCCAAATGTACGACCATTGTGATTTGCGACTCGCAAATTGCGACAAATTGTGAGTCACAATTTGCGAGTCGCAAATCACAATTTACAACAGTGTCTCAGCCACTGTTTGCGATTCCCAATGGTGTCAAAAATTGCATGCCTTATGAATATTAATGAGGCACTCGCAATTTGCAGCCCCATTGGAAATGACTGGGCCTCTCAGGTTGTTGTGATCATATCTAGGACCCTAATTAAATAATCCCGATTTGTGCCCTTTTGTGGTTATAACAAATCATACCCTTATAAAGGCATAAGAATAAAATCCATATTTAGTAATAGTCAACGCAAACCAAATACGGCAAGGCTACTTCCTTAGACTCCTAGAAAGTACAACAAGTTATTTCAACAAACCAAACCTCCAGCAACCTGGAAATTCCCCATGCTTTTGTTTTGATGTGTCCTAGAACTCCTGCGAGCACTGAAAGAATGGCCAGTTCTTAGTGACATCTTAGTGACATCTTCTATTGACGTCTTATGTCCAACCTTACGTCAAACACAGCACCTTCCAGGTATAAATATACCAGCGTTTGCCTTAAGCAACACACGGTGGTGTGGAGCAGGGCGGCTATCTACTTATCCGAAGCCCAGCTGATGCGAGTGCCGCAGGAAGCCGTCCCTTCCATATGACGCACTGAGAAAGATGCTGTCTTTTTCTCCTGCCGAGAAAATCCAGCTCCAGTGTTTCCAGTCACCCTTGCGGGTCACTGGGAGATCGAGTCCTGAGACATTCTAAAACCAAGGAACGGAGCTGATTAGATCCTTAGAGAAATCTTGAGTCAGATTCTTGGCAAAAACTAACTTAACTTAAACTGCAGCTCACTTACTCCTTCCCACGTACTAGGCTTAGGTTAGGTACATCGGGGTAGGCGTATTTAAAAGCACCAGTTGAGTACATTTAGTCAAACTTTTATCATTGTATGTAACTGTATATATTTTATACCTTTTAAGTATCATATGGCTCAGAAACCATTTCAATGCTTTTACATAATTATTTCATAATACTCCTTTTACTGTACGCACTTTACTTTATACGAGTATTGCAATTTGGCAATTCATTTCTCTTCCATGAGAAAGAAGACTGCTCAATAAATAATACCTTTTATTGAAAACGCCTGTCTCTCTATTTCTCTGCACTCTAGTGAAACTAAGTGAAATAGCTATCTATTGTTTTCACACGACTCTGGAGATATACTCCTAATTCTGGGGGAGCAAATTTGTCATGTTTATGCGGTTGTCAGAAGCTGAATCCCTTCTTGTCTGATCAGGGAAGTTCACTCCTCCCTGTTCATTCGAGAAAGTTTCTAGTGACCTCTGAGCTAGCTGGCAAACCTAAATTAAGTCTAGCATTTTCAATAGAGACCTAGTCGACCTCAGTCCTACGTCTAAACTATAGTTTATGTTATTCCAATGCGCAGAGCCTATTGGGAAAATAGGAACTACACTACATGGCGCCCAACGTTTGGTAAGGCGATAATCTAATGCAAGATATTAGAGTAACTCAGTCGTGCTTTACACACAGACCCCTTTTTCCCGTAAAAACTCCAATAGACGTCTGAAGTGGGTGAAAGGTTAAATATCCGCCGGAACTTAGTAGGATGAGAATCCTATGCATTTGTTTACGGGATAGTCAACGTTGAAGGATACAGTGTTCCAAAATATTGTGCACCTAATCTTTGTTTCCTCAAAAATTGCTCTGCAAAACTTTCAGTCAGTAAAATGACAGACAGTGAGGACGAAAGGGAGAGAGCTGCTATGGCAGTTTAACTCGCAGCAGATGACACACTTGTCCGATATAACGACCCGGATGCAATACTCATCCTGGTCAATATAAGAAAAACCATAACTATAAAACTTATAGAAAATGGAGTATCATCAAGTGGTGGTACAGTCGTATTTGTGGTAGAGGCACATGAATTTTGGCAGACAGAAGTATTCTTTTTCCTGGATAAATTTTCCAGCAGCACATGCTGTAACACATGAGTTCCACTACTACAAAATAGCGGAAGCTCCAGAGGAATACTCTCCTTTTGAGGAAGTTGAAATTCCACTAACATACCAAGAGCACCTACTCTGGTTTAATGGCGCCCTAAAACATCAAAATCACATTACCAGGCTCGGTCCACTAGGTAGACCAGGAGCCACATGGCCGGTTCTAGCCAGCTACACACCAAATCCCGACATTGAAAAAATGTCAAGCGAATAACTCTTAGTTAAAATAAAAGAATTAACAAGAGCGTATAGGGATTTAGTTCAATTAACAATTAACGGTACAAACTACTGACTAAATACACTAATTGAAAATCCTGAAAAAACTTTTATTAAAAATAATCTCAATTCTCAAAAAAAGAAGTGGGAGGGAAATAAACAAACCACTCCCAGAGAAAAACAGTTTCAGACCAGAGGAAGGTCTCCCCAACGAAGAGATAAATCTCCAGAACGGGGGGGGGGGGGGGGGGCAAGTCTCCCCTAAGGGAGCCCTCTGAAAAAAGATACAACCTTAGAAATAGGGACAATTTGAGAAAACCTGACAGAAATCAAGATATTGATACACGTCCCTCTCCATCTTTTCAGACTTCATCAAAGAAATCGGAAAGAAGAGGACGGTCAGAACATAAAGAAGAGCACATCAAGTCCAAAGACAGAGAACCTGCTCATCAAGAAATTACAATTTCCCAAAAAGAAGTTAGCCAGTATTAAAATAAAACATGCCGAAAATTCTGAGGACACAACTGAAAAAGGGAGAGTGGGCCCAGACAATGTTAGACAGCGCAGCAGAAGTGAGCATAGCTCGCAAGATCCTGAAGAATCTTCTGGAGACAGTGGACACGGATGGAATCATTCAAGTGGAAACTGCAGACACCCGAGTGAGCATGCCCCATACACTATATGAAATAACATTACGTATAGAGGGAGATAAAACTAGGAAAATAAAAGGTCTCTTTTGGGAGAATCTATCTAAAGGCTATGATATCCTTCTAGCAGAGAAAGACTGGCCACCAGAGTTTGACAGGGAGTGCCCACATGGCGAAGAATTGATTATGCCTGCCTTCTCAAATCACATTCCAATTCATAAAAAAATACACACTTGCTAGAAAATGGGCAGTGACCCAAGCCCCTGCATTATATAAAAATCATGTAGGATGGGATGAGGATTCTCCTCACCATAAAATCCAGTTAAAAAAATCAACCTACTGCACAGAGGCAGTAGCCCGTTAAGCAAGAAGCTAAAAAACAAGTAAAAGAAATTTTAGATCAACTTGAATATCAAGGGGTGATTGAAACATGCACCTCACAAATGAACAATCCTTTGTTTCCTGTCTCCAATCCAGACGATTCATATTGTCTAGTTTTGGACTACAGACATCTAAACTCCTGCTGTAAAACTTTTGCAGTACAAAACTCACACAGTGCAGCACTAATGAATAACATTGTGCGCAAGAAATATAACGACATTAGATATTTCAAATGGTTTCTTCTGTCAAAACATAGCACCTGAAAGCCGATATTTGACCGCTTTCTCCAGTATGGGGACCCCAAAACAATGTTGTCGTCTCCCACAGGGATTCAAGAACAGCCCAGGATTATTTTCAGCCAGGGTAACAGAGTTACTACAAATATATGATGATGAGGCATTATCCTATGTCGATGACATCTATCTTACAGACGATGACCTGGAGACTCACTTGAAAAGAGTGAACACCATAATACTTGAGTTCGCAGCTGAAGGGTACAAATTTTACTTTAAAAAATCACAAATTGCCCATCTAACTGTCCTATTTTTAGGATATGAGTTATCAAGTGAAGGCAAAAGCCTAGCAGACAACTTAGAGAAGTGTGCCGTACTCCAAGCTCCAAAAATGCTGAAGAACTTACAATCAATACTCGGTTTCCTGAATTTTGGAAGAACATACATTCTAAATTATGCAGAGAGGGTTAAACCTCTCTACGAACTAATAAAATCTGAATTTAAACCAATTTATTGGTCTCAAAAACACACAGAAATTTTAAGATCATTGCAGACAGATATGTTAACTAAAACAAAACTGTAAACACGCGCAAATGAACGCAACCTTGTATTCCGAGTCATCCCAGGAAGATGCGGATTCACATACCTGACCTCTAATGAGGGAGAAACAGTACCAATAGCTTACAAATCACAATTGTACACACAAGCTGAAATTAAATTCAGTTCAACTGAAAAAATTCTAACTGCGGTTCAAACTTCTGTAGCAAAAGAAAGTGCCCTAGCCCAGGGAAAATGGATATCTGTTTTAACAGCTGTATCAGCCCTTGAGGTGGTAACAATACCAGGCAATCCTAATGCTAAAGCTGTAGATCCAAAATGGATAAAATGGGAAACTTCTCTTACAACAAAAGACGTGAAACACGCATTTGCCCCGAAAATGAAATAAATAGAATATCTGGAATATGAAAATGAATGTCCTCTGCTGATCGAAATTCTGCCCCTCGAACAGTACACCTGTGTAATCTACACGGACAGATTTGCACAACACTACGTTGTGGAAAAACAGATTTACAATGCAGCATGCGCGATTGTTAAAGGTCGTTGGCGCTTAGGTAAATTCAGACCGATGGTCACTAAAACTAAATCACTCAGAAACTGTACAGCTCAGTGAGCTGAAATAAGATCTCTAAAGATGGTGCTTGAAAATGCTGATCGCGAATTCCCGACACTAATAGTGTGCGATTCGCATTACTGCGTCAGGTCTTACAATACTTCCATGCAGACCTGGATAAAAAACGGTTACGAAGATGAGGCAGGTGTTAGTGTAACAATAAAGCATAAAAAACTATGGGAACAAGTAGTTCTTTTACAAAAAGAGCTACAAAAGACTCACGTGATTCATACACTGAGTCATCAACGTGATGGCATTCACATTGCAGGGAATTCATTGGCTGACGAGGCCGCGAAAGCAGCTGTACAAACGGCTTCCGTAGCTGCCATTATTCGGTCAAAAACAAAAATAGACAGCGAGATAATGCAAGCTGTCAGTGCTTCAGTAAAAGACAGCGGTAAGACACTCCCGTAAGGCTTTCCAGTAAAGTACTCATACAAAACTGATGCGAACAACGTTCCGTTTTCTCAAATCCCTGGAGTGGGGGATAGAGCAATTCCAAACACGGAGCACAGGTTAGGACTAATTTTAGCGGCACATGAAGGTTTCGCCTCTGCACATGCTGGTGTTTCTGCCACAGTATCATTATTAAAACAGAGATATTGGTGGCCACAAATTAGAAAATAAACTAGGAACTTTGTTCTAGAATGTGAAATATGTCAGAAAATGAAAGTATCAACGGTGAAACGACCAGTGCAGAAGGCCCTTCTAATCTCAGACAAACCTTTAGCATGTGTTTACCTGGACCACTGTGGTCCCTTACAAAGGGACGGCAACTATAAATATATCATGGGCGCAGTGGATTCCTGTATGAGATTCATTTGGATGTGGCCCCAGCGCTCGGCTGACGCCAGAACTGTTATAAAATATTTGTGAGTCTTTATCGGCACATACGCAATTGGCATGCTACATTCTGACCAGGGTCCTGAGTTTAACTCTCGGGCTTACAAGGAGGCCATGGCCAGCATGGGCATTGCATTGCCGTATTCCCATCCATTCCATCCCGAGGGAAATGCGGTAGTGGAGAGAAAAAAATGGGACATCAAGCAATCTATAAAAGCGAGGGTATTAGGTTCGGGTGATGGGTGGGTCAAACATCTAATAAGTGTCCAACGTAGTCTTAATAATATGCCAAGAAATTCTCTAGGAGGTATCAGTCCGTATGAACTTTTATTTGGTTCCAGAATGATCATTCAGGACTTGGATTGTCAGACTTAAGTGGTGCAACAAAAAGCCTTTGATATCAAAGATCGTTTGGCTGTTTTACAGGACTTAAATGAAACAAGAGAAAGTCTGAGTAACGAAAAACTAAAGCCAACTACCACTTAAGAAAAACCTCCTGTCCCAGCAAGACCTGTCTGGATTCCAAAGATTGGGGATCTGGTCAGAGAAAAGATCGCGGTGAAGAAGGAATTTGGGCCTTCTTACAGAAAAGCAGTACCTGTCTTAGCTGTCAGCGGAACAAGATCAGTTGTATTACCGCCCCTTGCTGGTAAAAAGGAGAACCGAGTTATATCAATCGACCTGGTGAAACCACAATCATGTGGCCAATAATAAGTAGTAGGCCCAGTGGACTCCCAAGAAATAGCAGAAGACCAAATCTTGCTACAATCCAAGAGGTTCAAACTGAGATATTAATCACATTTGACAGACCAGCAAGTAATTAAAAAAGGTCTATGCAACAAAGCCATGGAACTTGTGCCTCTTGAAACCCAAATTGCAAGAGTTCAAAAAGAAACTCCGATCTACAACGATGTAGCCTCGGACTATACAAATGTAACAAAAGACAACGTAACAAAAGAAAAGAAAAGACAAGCCAGCAACAAAAACATTCAAAGAAAAACTCACAGAACTCTTTCATCAACTCAGAGAAGCATATCTAAACTCACAATGGATTAAATTATGGATTGTGTTAGGCGTACTTTTCCTCCTTCTATGGCTCATCTTAGTTTTAAGTTTGGGTAGATTTATTGATGGAAAATATAGTACAATGGACACAGCAAGCCAGAACATCAACTTGGTCCTGAAACCACACAGATCATCACACATCGAAAAAAGAGAACTGTCATCAGTCAACATCACAGCAAAGCCTATACCTGGTGGTATAGCATGGGACAAAACTGATTATGAAATCTATGGCCCGGTTGAGCTCTTGTAATATTCACACCAATTTAATATTTCTTTAAGTTACTTTGTATCACCTAGTAGTTTCTCTGATGATTGGGACTTTGAAAATATTAATAATGTGATGTCAGATTTAGAAATGTCAGCAAAATTTACAGCACATGATTATTTACAGGGTTCATCGAATTATGAGGAAATGTACTGTTTCAACCACTTTGGGCATCATTATCTGCATAAATCTGCAAATCCTAGAAATATTGTCAGTTATAATCAATGGGAACATTGTCCAACCCCGCCAAAAGACAGCTCAAAAACATTTTATGAGAAATTCCCATACTTCTCGGGGTTTAATGTCACTCAGCCTGAAACATTCTATTTTAAAATGTTAAATAGGAAAGGAGTGAAAAACATGTTCACAAACACAAAACTGATTTATTCTGAAAAATGTTATGAAAAAATATCTACATTTGGTTTTGAATTTTGGAAAAACAACATTGCGACAAAAACCATTTGGGGTACGAAAGAATGGCAGGTACAAGGTGTAGAAGCATTGTTCAGAGCCTGCATGATCCCAGAACAAATAATGTTCCTGAATTACACAATTCAGCAAACAACCTGTCTTGGTTTAGCCAAGATTAAAGATTTAAACAACCCGTCTATACCAAAGCCAATGCCTGATAGAAACACCACTACAGATGAAGGGTTAGACGTGGCCTATATTTTAAATCAAAAAAGAACTCTTCCTGATTGG
Source organism: Lissotriton vulgaris (assembly GCF_964263255.1). NCBI lineage: Eukaryota > Metazoa > Chordata > Amphibia > Caudata > Salamandridae > Lissotriton > Lissotriton vulgaris. The sequence continues at coordinate 14,540 of NW_028245160.1, forward strand.
AACTAACAGACACTAATAACTGTCATGATAGATTCCTGAATAAAATACAGGGGTTCAAACAGAACAGGCCAGACCCAAGATATTCCCAGAGACAACATCCAGGGATAGTTACAACATACAGTGTAGGAAAACTATGCCTCGACTGGCTACAAAGATCCACACTTCCCGAAATTAAGCAACACTTAACTTTACTTAAAGACGGTGCTGACTTGCGAGATTTCATACTGGGACCTCGCAAACAGTGTCAAATACGTTCCATATATGCCGGTATATACGCAGCTTACAATGAAGCTTGGAAATTAAATCAAATTGAATCTGCTGAAAATATATGAGAAATTGATCGTCTTAATTCGGAAACAACACTTTCTGTAGTGGACAATGGGTTAACGACTCTGCCCTCCAGAATCTATTCACTGGACAGCATTTTATCATCTGCTATTGATATAATAGAACAGGATATGATAATGTTACAACATGGTCAGTTCCAATTGCGTTCTATTGTACAGCTAGGCTGGACGTTACAAAACCTCCGTTCAGGTCACGGGCCATGGCGTCTAATCAACATAACGTCATTATTTTCTATCTTTAACCTTACTGATAGACAAATCTCGTTGGCACAAAAAGGAGCAGACTATACGGTGCTGAGCATTGATAAACTTGAGAGTTTACCATTAACAATGTCAGAAAGACCTGTCATTGAATGGATAATACATGGCACCATTACAATCCCGATAACGACTTTTCAGTTTCATTACTTCCAAAAGTATATACCAGCAGGCCTGTATGAAAGGTTGGGTAAAGGATACATCAAATCAACCTGTAATTTACCATATATACATAGATGTTGGAGTGGGGGCAAGAAAGAGGTATTTCTTAGTGGTAATAATTGTAAAACATCACTGAAGGCATACACTTGCATGGATCTTGCAAAGGTTCATCAAACAACCTTTCATGTCATCTGCACGGTACCCCGGCCATACCCAGATAGAGCCATTTTTCAGACATCTTTCCAACGGTAGCTACATTATATTGAGTGACCACAGCTGTTTTGGCATGATGCCAGGAAAACCCTATCTCGTGAGCGTTACTTCCAGGGTCATTTGTTGTATGAAAGTATTGTATCCAAACAGCAATCCAGACATGGAGGCGGCATTGTGGCCTTCTGTGAATATCTCTTCTATTTGAATTGATACTTTAAGCAGAATGAAGTCTATTCTTTTACAGGCTGCAAGGACAGCAGCAGAGATACATACCCTATTATCAACAAACTGCCCCGTGCATTTCGTAGAAATGTTAAGCCAAATTTTAAACATGTCAGATACCAGTGGCATCGCACATGTATTTAAGACAATATTTTCAGGACTGTTAACACCTTTTGAAACGGTTCTGGGCATCTTCCCGAATTTTGTGCACTCTCTTTTCGGTGGCCTGCCTCTTATTTTGGGACAAGCCAAGTCACAGACAAAACTCAGGCTACGATGGAAGAAATGATCCTAGCAATACGATACCAAGACTGTATCACTAAGGTCCTCGGATTGGCCCGGCTAAGAGATCTGAATACTACCTGGTTTCTTTCATTCAGACCGATCTGGCAAAATTGGATCTTACCTGTGCTTCGATGTCTGCTATACGGAGAAGAATGTGTGTTGAACGTCTGTCTTACACTACCATCAACAGTACCAATGGATGTCGACGCTTTGCTTTGTCCGGTAACGACTCACGCAACATGTTGTCCCCAGCGGCTACCGATTCTGATGACGGCATTCGTTGAGACTTCACCATTACGATCAGGTGGCGGTGAAGTACGAGGTGAAAGCGGCAGCACACAGGTACAACCTTCTGTGAACATTGCTGATCTAGACACCGATGATGGCAATGCATCTCATGTATGTACTATTTTAACTTTTTCGGCGTTAGCCCAACTTTCGCCTACTGTGGTAGACACGTTTTTCTTGCTGGTCTATCTGAGGTAATGTTCTCTCCTGACAACGAGAATGACAATTGAAATAGCGAGCACACAGCGTTCCCTGAACTCTCAATTCGGCCTTCAGTTTTTATAAACAACACTGCTGAAAACACTTGGAAATATTTTTTTCCCTTGAAAGAAAAATTATTTTTCCCAAATTCCAAAATATTTATATTTTTGGCACAAGGTACTCTGCTTAAAGTAGAACTATTCTTAGAGAACATAGCTTCTATTCCTAGAGACTCTACAGACAATATTTTGAATCAGCCTCTAGCACATGTGCAATCTTGTATAAATATGTGATGAAATGGTCTCGACCTTCTCTTCTGTATTAAGAGCCATTTCATAAATGTAATTTTCGCAATTCATTCAACTGATATTTATATTTGCATTATCTGAATTATACCACTGCTTGAAAGCATACAGTATAATATTCATTTTCGTGTATCCATACCATTTCAAATGAATTTGATGTATTTTGGGGTGGGCTGGAAAACACATGCATACCTATATGTTTATATATTGCTTAGTATTTAGTAATGAAGGACATTATACGTGAAGTGGGTGTTGTGATCATATCTAGGACCCTAATTAAAGAATCCCGATTTATGCCCTTATGTGGTTATAACAAATCATACCCTTATAAAGGCATAAGAATCAAATCCATATTTAGTAATAGCCAACGCAAACCAAATACGGCAAGGCTACCTCCTTAGACTCCTAGAACATACAACGAGTTCTTTCAACAAACCAAACCTCCAGCAACATGGGAATTCCCCATGCTTTTGTTTTGATGCATCCTAGAGCTCCTGCAAGCACTGAAAGAATGGCCAGTTCTTAGTGACATCTTCTATTGACGTCTTAAGTCCAACCTTACGTCAAACACAGCACCTTCCAGGTATAAATATACCATCGTTTGCCTTAAGCAACATACGGTGGTGTGGAGCAGAGTGGCTATCTACTTATCTGAAGCCCAGCTGATGCGAGTGCCGAAGGAAGCCGTCCCTCCCATTTGACGCACTGAGAAAGATGCTGGCTTTTTCTCCTGCCGAGAAAATCCAGCTCCATTGTTTCCTGTCACCCTTGCGGGTCACTGGGAGATCGAGTCCTGAGAGCGAGATACAAGACCTCCTCCATTCTAAAACCAAGGTACGGAGCTCCTTAGAGAATTCTTGAGTCAGATTCTTGGCAAAAACTAACTTAACTTAATCTGCAGCTCACTTACCTCTACGTACTAGGCTTAGGTTAGGTACATCGGGGTAGGCGTATTTAAAAGCACCAGTTGAGTACGTTTAGTCAAACTTTTATCATTGTATGTAACTGTATATATTTTCATACCTTTTAAGTATCATATGGCTCAGAAACCATATCAATGCTTTTACAGTATTATTTCATAATGCTCCTTTTACTGTACGCTCCTTACTTTATAACAAGTATTGCAATTGCGGAAATTCATTTCTGTTGCATGAGAAAGAAAACTGCTCAATAAAAAACACCATTTATTGAAAATGCCCGTCTCTCTATTTCTCTGCACTCTGGTTAAACTAAGTATGCACGATTGAGTGAAATAGCTATCTATTGTTTTCACGCGACTCTGGAGATATACTCCTAATTCTGGGGGAGCAAATTTGTCATGTTTATGCGGTTGTCAGAAGCTGAATCCCTTCTTGTCTAATCAGGGAAGTTCACTCCTCCCTGTTCATTCGAGAAAGTTTCTAGTGACCTCTGAGCTAGCTGGCAAACCTAAATTAAGTCTAGCATATTATATAGAGACCTAGTCGACCTCAGTCCTACGTCTAAACTATTGTTTATGTTATTCCAATGCACAGAGCCTATTGGGAAAATAGGAACTACATTACAAGGTATGGTGTACTGCTGGGCTCAGCAGACCTCGAAGTCTGGGACTGTGTTTAAATTAAGCAGTTTTTTCTTCTTTAAATGCAGCCTGTTTTCCTTAAAAAAACGGGATGCATTTAAAAAAAGAAAAATTATGAGTTTTTGTTTCATTTTTTAATGGCAGGTGGTGGTCCCTGGGACCACTGAATGCCCCTAAAAAATATTTTCCCCTGCTTCACAAAGGGTAAGGAGTCCCCTTTGGACCCTTCCCATTTGCGACTCCTTTACCACCCTCTTGAAGAGGGCGGTAAATTGCGAGCGTTTTGCAACCGCAATTGCAGTTGAAAAACATTCCTACCTGGCTTGTGAGTCGCTATTAGGAAGGGAGCCATTTTTTGCGACTCGCACAATAGTGTTTGTATATTGGCCATGTAGGTTTTTGCATGCATGAACAGGTCGCACACCTTTGCGCATGCAAAACCTGGTTGTACACCTGGCCCTATGTATTTTCCTGGGTCTGGTTACCAAACATGTGTGGGTTTCAGTGATTTTGTGGTGCACTTGGTGGATGAATTGGGGGAAGTGCCTTTGGGAAACATTGCAAACAACTGAAAGGAAAATGCTGGCCGGTGTTACCTACCCTTTGGCAGCAATTATCACTCCTAAGTTATAGGAAAAGTTTCCATATGCTCTCAATATTTACCCATCAAAAGGTTTTATCAGTGGGTGCAAGGTGTCACTTTGACTGGCTCTCCAAGGAATGCATTGGACACATTTGGCAGTGTGAGAAGATGTACACTTATGTTAGCGGACACCTTGCACCAGTCCAGACAGCCCTTATGGTGATTTAAGAGGTCTTAGATAACCTTTAAAAGCTCTTTAAGCGGTAGCTGTGGAGAGCAGCCTTCAGGCTTAGTCCAGAAGAAGTGCAAAGCAGCTTGTTTTGCTAGAATGCATTCTTATAGCATAGTCAGTCAGTCAGTCAAAAATTAACTTTATTTGGTTTATCACAACCATAAAGTATACATATACAAATTACAATTTAATAGAAAAAGGATAAAATTCATTTTCTTAAAATATATTTTCTGATTCTGTAAAAAGTTAAACATTATTTTCCAGACCCCATTTTTAGGTTGTTTCAGCTTTTAAAAACAAAGTCTCTACTATTTTCATAACTTTTACCCCAGCTCCCATCCAGCTGATAACAGCCTGCCTGCAGGTGCGGATCTGAAACATATTTAGGACTGGTTTCAACAGAGTACTTCTCTCATCTTTTATTGACTCGCACGTACACAGTAGGTGACACAATGTTTCCGTATGGTACCCGCATAGTCTACATCTTGGTCCCTGGTGTGTATTTTTCCATGACGGAATCAAGTCTTTGGAAAAATGGTCGCCCAGTCTGAAAGCCATGAATTTCATTTTTAAAGATAGCCGAAAGTGTGCCACGAGGTAAGGTTGCGGTTTTAATCGACACGTCGGCCGCGTTCGATACGGTCTGCCATCGGACCCTTATCAGGAGGCTCGAGGAGTGCGGGGTCACAGAGGGGGCAAGAGACTGGCTGGTTTCCTATCTCAGCAACCGGCAGCAGCTGGTCGCGCTTCCTCCATTTCGATCGGAGCCACGGAAAGTAGGGCAGGGGGTGCCACAGGGCTCGGCCATCAGCCCTATACTTTTTAATCTGTACCTCCTCCCTCTGGTCCAGCTTATAAAATCTTTCGGTATCTCGGCTTTTAACTACGCCGATGACACCCAGCTGGTCTTTTCTCTGGAAGGAAATAACGCGGTCCCGCTGGAGACATTTCATTGTTGTATGGCAGCCACAGCGGATTGGCTGCGGGCCAACTCCCTACAATTTAACAGCACAAAGACGGAGGTACTTCACTGCTCCATGGACCGGATCCCGCAGGCACTCCCAGAGAACTTCTGGCCTGCCACCTTCCCCGAGCCAGTATCGGCTGCGGAGTCAGCTCGCAATTTGGGGGTGATCTTCGGCCCAAATTTACAACTTGACATGCACGTCAACAAGACCATCTCTTCGTGCATGATGCTGCTACGCATGCTGCGTAAAGTCCTGCCCCTCCTCCCTGCCCAGGCCAGGCCGGAAGTAGTTCGCGTGACCATACTGAGTCGTTTAGACTATTGTAACGCGCTACTTCTGGAGGCCCCAAAAAATCTGCTGGGGAAGTTACAACGGGTGCAGAATATGGCCGCCAAGTTGGCTCTTTCTCGCCCTAACTTCAGCTCTTCCACCCTAGCGTTAAGGGACCTACACTGGCTGCCAGTGCACCTGCGTGTACTGTATAAAGCGGCGTGCCTGGTGTTTAAGGCAGTACATCGACAGGGCCCAGTGCCACTGCAGAATATGTTTGCCTGGTATTCTGCCCCGCGGCTTCTCCGTTCTTCCTCGGCACAACTGCTTATGGTCCCAAGGTTCCAGAAAGTCAGGATGGGCGGCCGCTCGTTTAGTGTCGCAGCGGCCAAACTTTGGAACTCCCTGCCACTCTCTTTGAGAAGCCATAGGGACTACTATCCGTTCAGGAAAGCCCTAAAAACGTATCTTTTCCCTAGAAATGTCTGAGCAGCGACAAGTGTTGTTGACCGAATTTCAAGCGCCAGGATGCCCTCTGGGTGACAGGACCGCGCTGTATAAGTATACCTACATACATACATATATGAATTTAATACAGTCCATGCGTGTCGACGTTTGGCCAGAGTCTTTTTGTCTTCTATCAGCGAAAGAGCTTTTGCATTTAGTTTGCAAATCTTTTTAAAGGATGCTTCTTCCAGTTGCCTGTTCAAGATCTCCTGTATTTTGAGGGTTTCTAAGGATGTGCGCAAGTCGCCACCCCAAGAATTGGGTTCTTGTTGATCATATTGTTTTTTGATTTCTAGCCAACATAGGTTATTTAGTTATCCTAATTCTGCTGATCTGAGTTTCCAGCACCATTTCGCTAAGACCGCTTTCCTTTGATATATTTGATTTTGCAAGCCAAATTCCAATTTTATTTGTGCTGGAGCTGATCCTTTGTAAAGGTTAAATACTGATTTATATATTTTTGTCTGGAGTGTGTTTAAAATGTCAATTTCTTTCCCGTGCCATATTTCTAGCCCGTAGGAAAGAGATGGTAATACTTGGGCTCCAATTACTTTTAGGAGATGGTCATGTGACGGGCATTGCAGTTTCTTTTGAAGTGTTCTGTAGGCGAAACTCAGTGATTGTGCTTTTGCAAAGATGTTTCTTTTTTGATGTAAAAAGGACATATTTTTGCTTCTTGTAACCCCCAAGTATTTGTATGATGTTATTTCCTCAATATGTTTGTCCTTTGTGTACCACTTGAATGATCGTCTACTTGAGCCCGCCAATCTCCCCACTTTTGTTTTTTTGATGTTTAATTCCAGACCTTAACCGTCAAAATAGTCCGTTAATTTGGATATTATTCTTTGGAGACCTATTGGTGTTTTACTTAAAACCACAATGTCGTCTGCATATTGTAAAAACTGGATGCATTCGTTGGCCAGTTTTGGTGGATATCTGTTCACGTTCTGCAGATGACTTTCCAAATCTGCCAAATATATGTTAAAAAGGCTTGGAGAGAGCATGCAGCCTGTTTGAGGCCATTTCTTATTTTTAATTCTGCGGATATGCGTCTCCCATCACCAAGCTTTACTTTTTCCCATGTTCCGCTGTATAAGGCTATTATAATGTCAATTAGAGCCAGTGGGAGACCCCAAGTTTCACGTTTTTTCCATAGGCGGTGTCTTGGAACTCGGTCGAAGGCAGATTTCAGATCTATATAGCAGGCTAGTAGTCCAGTCTTCTTTTTTCCTGCTCCTTCGATTAGCAGTGCCAGTGCTGAAAGATTAGTTGTGCAACCCGTACCTTCCATAAAACCGTTTGGAATGTTAGTACTATTTTATTTTCGTTTATCCATTGTCGGAGGTGAATCAATATACAAGATGCAAAGAGCTTTGCCTCTACATCAATTAGTGCTATCAATCTGTAATTCCCGGGTTCCGTTCTACACTCATTTTTGTATATTGGGTGGAAGATGTTACCCTGCCAGGACTGCGGAATCTTTTTTTCTTTATATACATGATTAAATAGCGGTATCAGGTATTTTGCCCAAAAATCGGGATCATATTTGAATAACGCGTTTGGAATCCCATTGGGGCCTGCTGCTCCTTCCGCTTTCAGTTTTTTTATCATGGTGGTTGTTTGTTTAACTGTTGTCAGAAGGGTTAGTTCTTCTAGGTTAGTACTTTCATGCTGATCATTTTTTCTTTGTCCGGTTTCTGCTTCTTTCTGATCCAAACTTTTTTTGAAGTCTTTATTTATTTCTTTGTGGGTATGATTCTTGTGAATGTTATATAGGCTTTCAATATAATGAACCCATGTTGTTTCACTGATTCCAATGTTATATTGTCCACCCGTTCCTTTTGATAATTTATTAATTATATTCCAGAATTCACCACTATTTGTAGTTTGCTTGTCCTTAGCAAATCTTCCCAGATTGTCTCCATGTGCAATTTTTTAGCTTTTCTGCATTCCTCTTTATATTCTTTTCTCATTTTCAGTATTTCGTTATTGTCTACTTCTTTTCCCAACCTCTTGTCTGCAGCCTTTGTTCTTAGTTTTTTCGTGATTTCCCTTTTTTAATCTCTTAATTAATGTTGTACCATGGCTCTTTGTTAGCTTCTTGTCCTTATTTTACTGATGTTTTTACCGAGAATTCTCCTAGCACAAATTTATGTAAGTTCTCCCATTTTCTTTCGAGTGATAGATTTTCAATGGTCTCCATAGTTTTTACTTGTTCGAGCGCTATTTCCATTATCTCATTTTTTATGGGACCCTTACATTTGAGTTTCTTCAATTTGTGTATTTCCGGAATAGCGGCAAGAAATTCTATTTTTGTTTTTTCTTCGATGTTTATTCTCGGTGTAGTCTCTTGTGGAAAGTGATCACTCTCCGGTCGGGTCCTTATTTCAAAATGATCAACCATCTTTATTAGATCATTACTAATTAGAGTGAAGTCTAGTGTGGAATTTTTCTTTCCACTGGAGAAGGTGGTTTTTGCAGGTCGATCTCCCTTCATGTTTCCATTTAAGATCGTTAGTCCTAGTGATTCCAGTTCGTTCCATATCTTTTGGATGTTATTTTTGTCCTTCATGGCTCTTATTATATTACTATTGAAATCGCCTGAGATAAACATCCCATGAAATTGGTGAGTTTTTTGTAAAGTTTTTATCAAATTTATTAGCGTTAGTAGTTTTTAGATTTTTATGGCCTTATCTGGAGGGATGTATATATTTATGATCAGTAATTTTCATCCTAAACTGTCTTTGCTTTCTTTATTCTCTAATTTGATGACTTGTATCCAGTTCTCCCCTGGATCGAGCGATTCGGTTTTCCAGTTTAGGTCGTTTGTTATGGAAGTGGATAATCCTCCCCTTGGGTGTCTGTACTTTGCAAATTTCTCCGCCATAACATGATGTTCCTCATATCCCATGATTTGCCTTGGAATTTCATTCCATGTTTCCTGGAGAAGTGTTATTTCGAAATTACTCAGGAAGTCTATTGTCGCTTGATCTTGAGTCATTTCTTTAAAACCATGTACATTCCACGAGCAAATTTTTATTCTCCTCTCTGGTTTCTGGTCTAACTTGATATTTTGTTTTGATTATTTTGGACAAAATCACTTCCATCAGGATCGATGAGAGTTTAGGGTCCGTGCTAACCAAGACCAGTCTTTATCTTCCTTCAACCCGTTGTTCAACTGCTTTATTTTTGTGCTATTCTGATCTTGTTCCGTGATTGATTTGTTTCTTGCTCCCTTCAGGATTGTATACATTTTTTCATTTGTGTTATTGGATTGGGAAACCTTATTGTTTAACAAAGGGAAAGGGTACTTTATTGGTGTTTGGCGCTCTAGAGTTATTCCCCATTCTACAAAATATGTTCTTGTTGAGAAGATGAGCTCTACTATATCTTTTGATGCCCAAGTGGTGCTACTTATTTCCTCATCTTTCTCTTTATTTGTTTGGATAAATTCTACTGATTTGAGGTCACTTGTTGTTATTCCCCTTAATTTTGGTATCTCTTCAAACAATCTCAGTATATTTCCCCGATTCAGCGTGTCCAGTTTTCCTCTTGTTTGGTATTCTGGCTTAAATAGTAATTTACAGTCTGTTTCTGTGCTTGCCGTTTCGAAATTTCGTTTTTGATAAACTTCTCTTTTTCCCTCTATTTGATCGAGTCGAATATATGGTATTTGTCCGTATTGTCTTTCCGTAGTTGTTGTTTCAGGTCGACTGGAATCCACCAATGTCACCACTTTTTGAAGATTCATTCATTCTCGATCTGTTGGTGCGTTACATATGTTTTGCCCCAACTTGTCATTTGGTAGAATTCCATGGAAATCATTGCATGTTCTTCCTTTTTTTCCTACCGTTATGGTTAGGCGCGTATTTGTTTCCCTTGCTTGATCTACTTGTGTTTTTTGGCTTTGTTCTTTTTCCATTATGTTCAGGCTATGTGATGAGTTTCCTCCTGTCTGCCATTTTGAACATTTTTGTGCCGATATTTCATACTCGTGTTTTTGTGTTGATGCATTTACCTGTACTTTTTGTTGTTCTATGGCCTCACTGTGATCTGTTTTTACTGTCTCAGTTACTTTATTTATTTTTTATTCAGTATATTTGTATTAACTTTTTCGTCGTCCTTTGTTTTTCCTTGCGCAATTGATATTATTTTGTTCTGCTTTGGAAATTTTGAGTACTCTTCCGCTTCTTCTGTGTTTATCTCTTGGTTACCAACTTCTTTGATAGAATTTTCTATGAACTGATCATTTGGGGCCTCTTTCTTCTTTCGTTCAAAAATGGCAAAGATCTGTTTTCCTTGCTTACTTATAATAGCATTTTTCCTTGCCTTCCTTGCCCGTTTGCGCTGTCTTTTGGTTAGGGGTTCTATTGTGCCTGATGATCCCATTGTTTTATTTTCATCTTGTCCCCTCTTTTGTTGGATCATTTTCTTCTGACTCGTTTAGGGTTTTTTCCTTCTCAACGGAGGGAGTTGTTCTAATTTGTTTTCCAGTTTTTATGGCCTCATCATTAGAATTATCTCCTTTGTTGTTTTTTTAATGTGTTACCGCTAGTATTTCTTTCAGAATGTCAGGTAATGATGCCAGTTTGTCTATTATGTCCCCACATACACAATTTTGTTCCATTAACTTAGCTTTCCATTGTTTATCTTCCTCCTTTTCTTTTGTTAGATAAACAAGATTTTATCCAATTTCAAATTTATTCCCACTATATGTGTTGCAATTAGGTTCATAAGATCTACCTGAACATCGAGTTTGTTTGATTGAAAATTCAATGCGTTGATTGCTTGTTGCATGCTTTTTAAAAAAGCGTTGCCCCAGAGTGCGGACTGTGCTTCCGTTTGTTACGTCCGTACCCCTGTGGTTGTATTTAAGCTGCCTGAGGAAGAGATAGTTATTGGGTATTCTTCTTTTATCACCTCTTTCGCTACGTCGGACGCCTGAATTTTACTGGTCAGTTGTCTAATTGGACTTGATGTAAGTATTTTTGGAGGAGATGTTGATTCCCTTTTATATCCATTTTCATTTTCATTCCTTTCCACATTTTCAGATTTTCTCAATTTTTCATGACTATGTTGCTGTGGTTCAACTTCCTTTTGTGTGTTCTCTTCAAGCATTTTTCGGAGTTCTGTTTCTTCAAAGATTGAGAATGATTTTGACCAGTCAATTATTTGTATACTTCTCTGCAATTTTATTTGAGATCCTAAATTACTTTGATTAATAAGTATTAAGCTTTTTTCATTGCCCTCTGTGGTTATTTTGTTTGGTGTGGACATCGCTTGTCTAAGAGGTACATGGATTTGTGCCGTAGTTTTTATCAACCAATTTTTTATTGTAGATTTTTCTTTGAAATTGGTGCCCAGACTTGTTTCTGATTAATTTCTTTTTTTGCGTTTTTTGCTTGATAAAGTTAAACGAGGTGATTTTATAGGGCTTTGTTGGGTTTTTACATCTTCGCTTATGGAGTGAATTGCTGCCATTTGCTCTTTTGAGAAGTGAAAATTGTACTTTAGTTTTTCCTCCCCAAACTTGAAAGGTTCTACCATGGGGACTAGTATCAGATCTGTTTGTCCTTTTCCGAGCGACTCTTCTGACTTGCTTTTGTTTCCTTGTTTCTTTTTTCTTTTTAACACCAACCTTCTTTTTATTTTCTGTATTGGAGTTTGTCGAATTTTTCCTGACCGCATAATCCAATATCTGATATTCTGTCCAGCGACCTGTTAGAATTAGTATTAATATTTGAGTACTTACTTTGTTTGTTCACTGTTCGCTGGACTGTTTTTATTTCCTTCTGAAAGCTTGCGCGTATTTCTGCACAGTATGTTTTTTGTCACTCTGCTCCGACTCTTCCAAAACTCTCCAAAACTTGATTCTTTCTGGTCTGCTCAGGGTTGCTATTTTACTGATTTGCATGTTGCGTTGTTATCTCAGCGTGGTACATCGGTCTTATGCCTGCGTGCACGCAGTATGGTTCACAGTTCACCCTGCTTGCTTTCCCTGAGATCCCTGGGTACAAGTTTACTCGTTGCGTAAGAATGGTATAATCTCCAGACTACAAACTAGCTACTTTGGTCACTCTCACTTCTACCTCACACTTGCGCTGACTTTCCCAAACCTCCCGAGCCCGTCTTCCCCTTGTGGAAAGAGGACGGATGGTGTTAGGTAGTTAGGTAGTGCGGCCACTTATAAAAGGCTCTTCTTGATGATGGTGAGTTAAAGCGTGTTTGACGATATTAATTGTGTCTGGACTGCCTTTATCAGGGCCACCGTTCTGTTTACTGGTGAAATGGTTCTGGTAAAATGGTTCTGTGTACCTGCAGGATGTTTTCGGCTGGATATTGCGGGAATCTTTTAGGAGACATTTGGGAGTCTTTTGGGGTTTTTGTGAGTATTTTAATAGTCTTTTAGGAGTATTCTTCTGTTTTTTGGAGTTTTATACTCATTTGGGTTTTTTACCTGATGTGCAGGGCTTCGCGGGGGGGTGGGGGAGGTTGGGATCCTACTGATGACACAATTTCCACAGGTTATCCCCCTTCTCTAGCTCAACTCCTTTTATTCATGTATCCGTATGTCCCTATGTCCAAGTGTCCAAGTTCCACTCCCCACCTCCCTTTGCTCAACTCAGCTCCGATCCCTTTCACTTTTATTTAATTTCTGTCAGTCTCTGTTCATGGACAGCTCAGGTCAGGTTCAGGCTCTCTCACATACCCCGCTAGGCTTGAGCCAAGTACTTCCACAGTGCACCTACCTCTTCTGTCCCCCTTACCCCTTACTTGGCACCGTTCGGCTCCTGGTCCCTGGCCGCGGCTCCTGCAAATTCACCCTCTCTTGGGCTCCGGCTCCCGATATTCACCGTGATTTCAAAGGGCGCTGTAGTACAACCTCGTAGCTCCTTGCAGCTCCTTGCAGCTCCAGGTCGCGCTTAGCTGCTCAGCTCACTTCTCAGTTTTCTTGGCTTTCTAAGCTTTTCTTAGTTTGGTGGCTTAGCGGCTAGGAGGGGCCGGGTGGGGCCGCCGTTGCCCCGCCGCTGCCGCTACAGCCGCTGCTACAGCCGCCTCACGCCTCTCCCCCCGCCTCCTGCCTGCTTGCTTAAAGGAGGCTTTTGCGGTTTTGCGGCTTTCGCGGCTTCTGCGACTTCAAACGGCTCTGCTACACACCACCTTCCTTATCTTCCTTTTTCTGATAGCGGTTTTGCGGTTTAAGGTTTAAGGTAGTGGTTCTGATAGTTTTTTGAGAAGACGCCGCGGTAAACGCCGCAGCTCCTCGCTGCTCGCTGCTCTCACTCCCGCTCCTTGCTTGGACTGCGATCTCTCAGCTGCTCTCACTCACTGTCACGTGACCGTCCGTCGCTGAAACCTCTTCTTATAGCATAGATATATTGTATAGATTGAGTGAAAAAGAACCACACAAAGTGTTTATAAAAATATGTATTTATTATATCATACTTTCTATCACACAGAAATATCTCCTACCCAGAGATATGCACAATGCACACAATACTTCCGCAAAGAAACATAGTAAATAACACAAAATACATAGTGGACCCATATACTAAGGAAAAGGTATGGGAACCATGACTCGGATCAAGACAATGTCGAGAGGACATAGAAGTGCTGGGAACCCAAGGAACCACCCAAGGTGTGTAGATAGGGACATAACATACATAAAGTGTCCATGGTTCTAACAGAAACAAAACTACCTTAGAAAGACATGAACCAACAAATTAAGGGGCATATTACCTAGGGCCTTATCGCCGCTTTAGCGGGAATTTTCCCGCTAAAGCGGCAATAATTGTATCGCCCTATTACCTAGCTGTCGCTAACACCAGTTAGCGACAGCTAGTAGGAGATAGCGGGTATTTAGGTGCCCACTTTGCATGTCTGCGATAATTATTGCTAATGACATGCAAAGTGGGCGTGCCAAGATGTTAGCGACTGGAAACAGTCGCTAACATCTCTATCTCCTATTACCAACTTTTGGAAATAATCATGCTAAGCGCGATTATCTCCAAAAGCTAATGCCTGCCCAGAGCTGTTCTTAGCCATGTTATCCAATGGTAGGTGGATAACATGGCTAATAGCATTTGCTCGGTAATGCATGAATATCGCTGACTTTTCAGCAATATTCATGCATTTTGGCCGATTTTTATCACTTAGGAAATAAACCCTCATAATAGCAAGGCTCCTAAGCGATAAAAATCGGCGGACCTCGGCGATATTAATATTGCCGCTAAACCAACATAGCGATAATCATCGCTAGTTGTTGGTAATATGCCCCTAAGTGTGTAATTCAATGGAGAAATCCCATTGCAAATAAGGATACCCATCAGTCACCATTCGATACCGCCCTGGTCATCATCTGGGCTTCATTTGATACTTCCCGAAGTGGCTCATAAAAGATGCTAATTAGGACTAAGTTGACATGTCACGCATCTAATTATGAAGCACAGGATCACCATGTAGATGTTGAATGATGGTATTGATTGATGGGTGAAAATTAAAAGATTGCAGTGCGTGAAATATGTAGAAAAGTGAGTGACTTAAAATTGGGTAAGAGAGAGAAACATGAGTTTATTTTTATCGCTCAATTTGCCCAAGATTAAAAAACAATGTGGAGATATGGCAGTTTCAACAAATATCTGCCAAGATTGTTAATTGGTCAACACGACTGCGTGCTCCGTACAACTCTATGTGTAAGTCGCGGTTGGATTTTTAAAGTTTAAGGACCCTTCTCAGTGGACACTGATGAAACCCCATGGAAGACAGATGGTTGGAGAGCCACCCCACCCGTGGATATCCTAGTGCCCAAGTTACCTACACCAGGAAATCTGGGTGAATACATGTGAAGCGGTGTCGGAAACCGCTGTTTAACCCAATGGAGGACTTCAGAAAAGTGCTGCTGCTGAAGAAGGAGAAAGTGTCCAGTGGAATCTGAGGATGGATTCTAAATGAGTGGTACCTGCAAGCAGCAGGGACCGAGTCTATGTCACTGTGACTAGGCAACTTATATCCAATGTCTAGTGTTGCAGGATGGATGACGATGACTGGGACTCTGCAGTTGTGAGGACCAGGCAATTCTGAGGAGGATGAGGAGCCATGCTCAAGCTGTCCCACAAAGGATGTCGAGTGCTGAGGGGTTGTTGTCTGGCAGGAGCACCAACATGCCTTGGCAAATACAACCAATGCAGAAATTGAAGAAGGAGCAACTTCGGGACCTGCCAGGTCCAGGGGACTCACCAAAAGCAGGGGAGTTATGGCAGACCCGAGCAATCAGGGGAGTCCAAAAGAAACAAAGGGACCCTCAAGTGCGCCCACAGGCCAGAGGCTCTGGAGACATGAGAGGCCCTCAAGCAGCCCACCAAAAGATTAAGGCCACAATGCACACCATGCAGTGTGGCTGAAGATTCTGGTCATTGGACGTGCTTGAGGGTGGGGCTACTTGGAGCCCGAAGATATTCTTGGAAAGAAGTCAACAAGCCTATGCAACTGCTAGTTGAGGTGGTGCACATGGTTTTGGTATTGTAACCCCCATGAGGGATACTGGCCTCAAACTTGGTGAGAGGGTAGGGCAGGCCTCGGGGACAATGGAAAACCATCACCTGTGTTGCAGAACCATTGGTGGGATCAGCAGACCGGTCAACTTAGGTGCAGTGACTGCAAATGCAGGGGAATCACTCTTTCACTCCAAGGGAGATTCCTTCAAGTGTCTTGGAATGTTCCTATATGATGCACAGGCACAGACGATGCAGCAGACTAGAAGGGATACAAAGTCAGGCCCAAATGAAGTCCAGCAAAGTCCAGAGTGCCCAGACATTAGAAGAATAATGGTGTTTGATCAGAATCTTATCCCAGGGACCTACACCCAGGTAAGCCATTACGTCCCTCATGGAAATGATTGGGAAGATTCAGGAGATCCTCCCCGGGGAGAGTCTGGACAGGGTGGAGGTTACTCCCATGTCCTTGTTCAGTTTCGCTCCAGGGCTGGAGCCAATGGCTCCCAGGACTGGTTTGAACGGGACTATGCATAGGGACACTAAATGTGCCCGTCATGCAGACTTTAAGGTGTTGGCAGGTGCACCCACCGAGTCCTAATACACTAAATCCTGTGACAGAATGCCTATTGTTCAGCAGCAGGCCAGAAATGTGTCTCTGGTCGACAGCAACCATTTTGTACTGTCCAGGTGCAGAAGGTTTGTACCGGGAACACTGAGAGCTCTTCCACTGCTTGGAATCATACCTCACATACCGTTTATGGTGGTATGATTTCAGCATGTTTGATACCAAACATGATAGGATTCGTAGCAGCCGTTTTCAAGATGGTCATTGCGTAATTATGCAGTACCCCTCTATGTAGTATATGTCTGCTTCACTGACAACCCAGGAGAATGGACTCCGGAGGCCGCAGGGATGCTCATGCAGGGGTACCCTCTCACTTAGAACCCAGCACCCTGCCTTCAGGATTGCAGAGGCCTACTATTGGTGTCACTTATAGGTTTTAAGTGCAGTGACACTAGATATAGGAAACCTATATCTTTATTAAGTGGTGCTAGCACATGCTTGCACAGGCTGCAATGGCAGGCTTGTAGTTTCATTTTGAATGGTCTCTCATGGGTGGTATAATACATGCATCAGCCCATGGGAAGCCTCTGGGGTACCTAAGCCCTGGGTACATGGGTATCATATACTAGCAACTTAAAAAGGTATCCAATCTGGGTTCTACCTGAGTACTGAACATAACAATTTTGGGAGAACGCAGTTGACTGGTTTCCTGATTAGCAGGATTCCTTTCAGACTAGTCAAATACAGCTTAGCACCAGGCAAAAAGCGGGGGTAACCATAGAAGCAGATCCTACTTTCCTACAGTCAGACTTTCAACTTTTTTGCCCTAAAATATTCTCAGCAGTTTTCTTCACAGAGGGACGTAGACCTACCAAGGTGTGGCACACATCTGTGTTGTCCAGGAGTCTCTGAATCTGGGAGTAACACACTTGTGAGTTTTCATTGAATATGCAGATGCTTGAGTTGTCTGTCTCATAACCAGTCTCACCCTGAGTGGGAATGGTATGCCCAGACGTGGGTCTCATGCTCTCCATGCCACTGGAGTCAAGCTAACCTGGCTGCACCTTTCCCATTGGGAGCGGGGTCAAGACTGATTTGCATATGGCTGGGTTTAAACTGAAATGGCATGGGAACAAAACAAATGATGCATTTAGGACCAGATCTCTGTACTGGGGTGAATGATTACCATTGTTCAACATTTTGTACATCAATTGTTCTTTTTGCATTCATTATCCACACTCACCTGTATAGAAAACAACCCCTATTTTCCTCAAATGCAGCAAGAATATTGGGCATATTCTGATACGTACACAACCTCAAGCTCCTTCCCAAACACTGCAAGAGGCATGTCAGAGCACCATATCGTCAGTTGTTTCTGCTAAAGGCTACTATCCCTGTGAGTCATGTTCTGTCAGCCAGTACACGAATCCCACATCACAGATAGATTTGGGCCTCACAACCAACCCCAAGGGAGTTACGTATCCTAGCTAACTGCAACACAGGGGGGGTCAACTACATACTATGATGCCCTTGCAATTTGATTTATGTGGGTATGACCACACGCAAGTTAAGACAAAGAATAGTGGAACATCGTAGTTCAAGAACTATGTATGTAAGAAAAGCAACTCCAAATTCACTAGACACTATCTGGATGCCACATACTATCAAGAATCAAACTATAATCAGGGTTATCAAGGTAACACAAATAATTACCGCAGGTGAGTCCTGAATTTTTCTGAAACGTTTTCATCAGATTCAGATAATGACACAGCGCAGGAAATGAATGATCCCCAATATGAAACCCGTCCCTATAGGGGTAGACAAATGGGTCAACAATCGGTTAGAGGTCAACCACATTTTTTACCGAGAGGCCAATATCGGGGGAGGAACAGGAGATGGGCACCAGGCTGAGGGGAGCCACAACAGATGGCCCCTCAACATCAGCAGCCGTACCTGAAAACCAGGAACCACCAATACTGGCGCTAGAAGTCATTAAGAGAACAAATGAGGAAAGAATAGATGTTCTTCCTATCTTCAATTTATCATCACCCATTTAGGAGCCAGAAGAATGCTCGGTCCTTGGTCGAGGTCTGTCATTTGTTCCCAGTACACGCCCCAATTTATTTCATCTGCATGAGGATCTTTTCGCCTTCTTCAGAAAAGTTAGACTTAAGAAATTCTTCCACGACAGACCCTCCGAAATCGAGGAAGTTAATCAATCTAAATGCAAGCCCCCATCTCAGTTCACTCCAACTTTAGAGATGGTGGGCCCAGAAGTTCATATTTTCGAACTGAATGTCCTGAAAGAAATAACCAGGGTTGTCAAACATCTTCCGTCAGTACGCAATAATTTGATGTCTACGGAGTATAGAGCACTACAGGATATCAAACATAACAAAAATGTGATCATAAAACCTTGTGATAAGGGATGGGGTATAGTGTTTATGAGCAGACTGGATTATGATGACAAGATTAATGAGATGTTGGCAGTCCCACAACATTATAAGAAGTCACATCCGAGAGAACTGGGTGAACTAAGAAATAATATTGAAGAAATACCTGCAAGAGAGCTAGAGCGAGGTGACATCTGCCAACAGGAATATATTTTCCTGAACAAATCTTGTCTGACCATACCAGCACTATATGGCTTGCCGAAAACGCATGAAGATGTGGTAAACCCACCAAAGTGTCCCATCATAACGACCATAGACTCAAGTACTGAATCATTGTCAAAGTACGTTGACACATTTTTATGCCCCCTCACTCCAACCTATGTCTCTTATATTCGTGATACCGGCGATATCATTAGCAAACTTGAGGGCATGCCATTCAACCCGACTACAGACACACTAGTAACGCTTGACATTGAGGCAATGTATACCAACATCCCTCAATGTCAAGCATTACAGGTGGTGGCCTTATTGCAACAGAGGACCCCAGGTGATAGACCAGATAGCTTTCTGCTTGAATGTTTGGAGATCATCCTTATGAATAATTATTTTTAATTCAATGGCACCCTATACCAACAGATTAAAGGCACCAGCATGGGGGCTTAATGTGCCCCCAGTGTCGTGAATATTTACATGGGGGAGTGGGAAAGACAAAATGTCTTCAATGAGGCGGCTCCATTTTTCGACAATGCCGTGACATGGAGACGTTTCATTGACAATATTTTCTTCATTTGGAAAGGGGAAAGCAACTCGCTAGACAAATACATTTCGTGGTTGAATGCAAGCGACCAAAATCTGAGGTTTACATCTAAAAGTAGTGCCCAACATGTGGAATATCTGGACATTTTTATCTCTGGTTCTAATTGAATATTAGAAGTCAGTTTATTTCACAACGACTGCTAAGAACACCATTTTGCAATATCAAAGTTACCATCCTACAATACAGAAAGACTCAATCCCGTTTGGTGAGTTTTTACGTATTAGAAGGAATTGCACCACTTTGACGGAATTCCATAAACACAGGGACACACTTAAATTGAGATTGTTAGCAAGGGGCTATCCGAAAAGAGTGGTCCGTCATGCATATAAGCGGGCTAAATACTATAAACGTGATGCCTCCTTGGAAGGCACACGTCGCACCTCTAAAGAACAGGTGGTGTGTGTTGTTAGCCATTCCCCTCTCAATTTTAAGATAAAAAATATTATCCAGAGAAATTGGAAAATATTGAATACGAACGATGGGGATACCAGACTAGAGAAACCACTAGTGGCTTTACGGAGAAATCGTGACTTACAAGATATGCTTGTACATTCCAAATCAAATACAGCAAAAGAGTTCCGTCAAACTACTATGACAGGCCTTTCCATGGTGTTGGGAAATCACAGATGTGGGTCCTGCCACACGTGTGATTCTGCCCTCATTACAGATTGCTTTATATATCGGGGAAATAGTTTAAAACTAATGGACCTTACAAATTGTCGTCGCCAGAACATCATCTATAGTCTGACTTGCCCATGAAATCTATTCTATATGGTGAGACGTCATGTGTACTCAGGGTCAGATTAAGTGAGCATAAATCAGCAATACGTAATGGTAGGACTGATGCACCCCTTGTCCAACATTTTCTAACTAACCAACATTCTGAAAAGGATATTATGTGGTGTATATTAGAAAAGGTGAAGGGACAGATGGGGACCCCCATGGAAATAGTCCGTAAGAGAAGAAAGTGTTTCTCGATTTTTAAAATGGATAGTGTAAATAATGGGCTAAATGAGGAAATCCAGTGGAAAGTTACGAAACCCTGGTAGTTACATCTACTATGTTGGTCAGCAGTTTATAATCTTGTAAACAGGAGTAGACGGCTGTTATTTTATCCGCATAACTCTTGTTAGTATGTAACACATATATGTCATGGCCGATATCAGTCTGCTGGCAGTCCGACCGTTGATGACGCTAAGAAATATGGAGAACAAAGGAGCTAGTTGTAAAAAATAAAATATTGGAAGTAGTTTGCTCTCCGATATTCTTGTAATATGGTACCGCCGTAATGGTTGAGATAGTGGTCCTCTGTCTGTTTCCGATGATCAGTGACGTGGCAGACGTATCTGCGTGGGTAAACAAAAAAGCAAAAACTAGGTCTCGACCGTATGTGGGACAGGAGTCCTTCGTCTGTCTTTGTTAAAATTCAGGTGATAGCAATCAGGATGTATTTCGCTTAGACAACCTATTATCTGTTTCCTATAAAAAGCGAACTCTTGAGAACTGTTGCCTTCCAGACACAGACATGCGTGAAACCTCGATGGATGGCGATATGAATACATTTAGGTAAGGGTTGTGCAAGCACTTTTACAGGCTGTGGGAGGCTTTGACTTTCTGTGTCATAGCGGTTAAGATATGCTAAAATGATAGGAGACGCTTTGCCTTAGCCTCAAGACCCCTACCTGCTGCCTGGGACCAATGACCCTGAACTTCTGCCGGACTTGCTCTCTTTCCTGGTGACCTCGCTCACCTCCGCAATTATTATTATTGCATTTATTGAGCGCACAGCTACCCGGAGGTTTCCCGGCGCTTGCCTTGGGAACCCGTCCTGGCTTTTCCCTGTGAGATAGCCCCTACAGGGCATCCCCAAGGGGAAAGCCAGGCATCCCGCCGCAGGGGGGCCGTTGTGGAGATTAAGCAAGCTTAATGCCCAGATTTGCAGAGTGAGAACCCATGATTAGAGCAGGCACCGAATCGAGAATTATCGAGTCCGTGGACATTTGAGCTCAAGACCCTGCCGCGTCGGGAATTGAACCCTGGTCCCGGGTCTGACCTCAGCTTCTGCCAGTCTGCCTGCTCTACACCGTGAGCCACACTTCTCCACAATGCCGAACAGATTCTGCAATGCCCACCTAGGCCTGTTCAACAGTCCTTTGAAGCTCTAAAACGATTTTTAACATCAGAAACTGTTCTGATTAGTCCTGACTATTCTCGTCCATTTATATTACAAACGGACGCTTCTGATCAGGGACTAGGCGCCGTGCTATCTCAAGAGACCCCACAAGGAGAAAAACCAATTCTATATATTAGCTGTAAGCTTTTTCCTCGAGAAAAGAATTGTGCGACAATTGAAAAGGAAGCCCTTGCCATCAAATGGGCAATCCAGACTTTACGGTACTATTTAGAAGGGAGAGAGTTCACTCTGTTTACAGATCACGCACCCTTAGAATGGTTAGCTCGAAACAAGGGTCATAACGAGAGAGTGCTGAGGTGGTTTCTATCTTTACAACCGTATAGATTCCAGAATCGACATAGGAAAGGGCAAGAACAAGGAAACCCTGACTATTTATCAAGATATCCACAAGAAACGCAGCCCCCTAGAAGAAAGACAGCAAGGGAAATGGGATGTGAGAGACTGCCTACCCGATCCCCACAACTACGGTATCCAGACTCCTCTCATCTGTCTTCGCAGGGATGCGAACGGGAACACAACCCGGAAGTCCCACCTTCGAGCACCGGAAGCAGTCACCCAGGACCAATAAGAAAGGAGTGGAACGACCGTTACAGGGAGGAGGTCGGTGGAATGAGTGCAGCGTGGAAGGAAGACGCGGGACCCTGTTTCAAGCAGGAAGACGCGGGACCCGGTTTCAAGCAGGAAGACGCGGGACCCGGTTTCAAGCAGGAAGACGCGGGACCCGGTTTTAAGCAGGAAGACGCGGGACCCGGTTTCAAGCAGGAAGACGCAGGACCCGGTTTCAAGCAGGAAGACGTGGAACCCGGTCTGCGGAAAGAAGACGCGGGACCTGACCAAGAGAAGTCCTGGACATCAGGAAATAACGAGGACGAAGACGAAACGTGGTCCGAAGATTGGTGGTGTCCGGAGGTGGCTGGAGAGTGGCCGTGACTCAGGAGAGTTACGGCGGAGCCAGGTTAGTGATTGGAACTGGGAATAGACGGGAGAGGGTGGAAAAGAGTGGGTGGGGGTAGTGTTCAACAAAGGGACTATACGTATCTCTGAATCCCTTGTGACTGAAAACGCCGCCTTAGTTAAACCACTGTTGTCCGCACAAACGAACGTACTCAAGCACCCTTTCTTTTTCCAGTCGTGCACTAGACGAACTTATGAACAAGCAATATGTATAAAGTTTCGGTTACTCTTAAAAAGCCCGATCTTTCCTCTTTTCACCTTTACTTTGGTTGTGGGACTGTTCTCAAAACACTTCAACAAACCTAGTGCACCGAGGTGTAAAAACGGTATGACATTTTGAAACAGTAATATATTATTCTGACGGCTCCTTCCATTTCTTTGTTCTTCTATGAGCCTCCGGGGAGAACACCACAGTCAGGGACTAACCGAAGACCGGACTTCTTCATCCTCTTCAGACTCAGATGAAGCTGTAAAACAACCAATACCAATAACCCAACAACCTACCACTTCTATACCTTTTGTTAATAAACCTTCCTTTAAACCTATACTTCAGCCTCCTCCACTGTTTATCAAGCCTGCCCTCCCACAAAGCCCCATAAGTCCTTGCGCCTGGAAGACGCAGACCGGAAGAACGCGCCAGGAGGCGCATAAACAGCCGCATCACTTCCTGCGTCGCGGAAGCGCGCGGGAGCGCCCGGGCTAAGCCCGGGCAAAGGGCGGGCCGTCTGAGGCCGTCCGAGGACGATAGAGGCCGGGCTGGGCCACCCCCTTTTGAGTTTAGGTTTTTAATATATTATGTTACTGTGATTTTATATTATATACTGGGTATATACAGTCTAGATCCATTATTAGTGTTTACTGTTAACGTGTTGACCTTTTAACATGGCCTTACGTTCAGGAAGAACTAGAAAAGTAACTTTAAATACTAATGGTGGACTAGTCATGGGCACAATGGACCAGTTTTTGACACGGCCACTGTAATTTTAGAGAAGGAATTAGCTCTACACTGAGTTCAACCTCATCTAGCCTTATCTCGAGTGGCTCGAGCCGCAGAACTTCCACACCAACGCCAGTACCTCCTGTCCACCGGATAGAACAAGATCAGGTGATGGGGAAGTAAATAAAAATTGTATTGTGACTCCTAAGATTGCAAAAAAGTAGAGAAGGCGATCCCATAGGAGGGAAGGCGGCACGATATCGACTAAACCCCAATTCTATGGCAGGACCGGAGGCTTCTGATTATGCTTTCTCATTTCTTTACTGCACCAACAGCAGCCAATGAAAATGAAAGTACACATGTAAAAAAACAAAATTTCTCTTGAGGCTTTGAACCACGCCTCTCTTACAACAACCAATCACAATGGTATTAAGTCTATATAACATGGAGACACTACTTCGGCCTCCTCTTTCTTTGCTGCTCCGCAGCCCAGATAAGTGCTCTTTCCCTTTCATGTTTTGCTCTATGACTTGTGATCTATGCCTTTTGCATTGTTTGGCGCCATTGATTACTGTTCTTCATTACTCGTGTATACTTGTATGCTTTGACTGATCACTTTGCGCTCTCTGTTGGCACTGCTTGTTCGTAAGTTGGCCGAACTGCTCTTAGTTTGGGGCCGGAGCTCCGCTCCGTTCCCCGTCCCCCTTGGTGGCGCGTGTTGCGCACGTAGGCCTGTCCCACCCTTCCCCCCGATCTCCATTCATCGCTGCCCGCGGCGCACGCTTCAGCTAGCCGCGCTAGTGAGGGGTTTAGCCCCCCCCTCGGGGAACGAGCGTACGTCGGAGCCGTTGAGGCCTTACGTACGTCTCGGGGAGCCCGCGCACGCCGGGTTGGGCGCGCGCAGTTCTCGAAGGTGCCAGATCGACGCTCTGCCCCCGGCTGAAGTGGGGATCGACGCAGCTTGGGCCAGGAGCCGTGGGCGATTTCTGTGCTTTTGGCAGCTTACATTGGTTTAGGCGACGGAGCCTACCTGCTTGACCTTGCCGTTCCTGAAGATTCAGAGGCCTTTTCGTACTTTCCTCCGATAGTCCTAGAGTGGGATTGTGTTCTTGGTTTCTTGGTATTTCCGGCTCCTGCGCCTGGCACCCCCCACCTTCGACGCCCCTGCTTGGGCTGGTCTTTTGCTTCCCGCTGGGGATTAGAGTTGGAATTTTCTGATTCCTGGTTACGATGGCAGACACAGAGTACTGCGAGGAGGATGATGCTGCATATGGATATCAAGGCCAGCAAGAATTCTATGAAGGAGACTCCATGGAGGAGATCATAGATAAAAACCTTGACACCAAATTGGATAAAGCCCTTTCCTCGGCCCTCTCCCCTTTGGCCAAGAAGTTGGATTTGCTGGTCCTGGGTAAGCCGATGCCCGCGCCGGACAAAGAGTCCCTTTAGCCCCCCCCTAAGAAGGCGGCTCTAGACCTGTCCTGGCCTCATGCCCAATCATATGAAAAACTTTATAAGTCTAAGGAGTCCCGGTCTCAGGACAAACCTGTTACCTCTCCCCCCTGATTGTCACCTCTACAGATACTGGCACCAATACCGATTCCTCGGATGCCGCTCCCCGCAAACGCACTAAAAAGCGCAAGCATACTTCCCCGGTCATTCCCACTCCCTTTTCATTTGATCCGACGGACATTGTCCACCCCAGATCGTCCGACTGGGTTCCCCCTCCTACTGTTGCGGCCTATCTGGAGACTCATCTCCGCAAGGGGTTCGATAAAGAAGTTTGTTCCCGCCTGAAATCAGAATGCCCACGTCCCGATTTACCCCACAAGGTGGCTATCACGCCAGATATAGACCCCTCCATGACCACCTTTCTTAAAAAATATAAGAAGGACCCGAAGAAAGGGATTGATCGCGCGCTCAGGGCGTGCCAAGATAAGGTCCTTGACCTTTTGGCGGGTTGGGCTCAGAGGGCCATTTGTATGTTGGGGAACGCGAATTGCGCTCTTGCCTCTGAACGACGGAAATCCGTCCTTCTTCGTATCGACCCCCAACTGGTTGAATTGGCTTCCTCGGAACCGGGTCCTTTGGCGGAAGGCCAATTGTTTGGAGACAATTTTGTTAAAGACATCGCCAAGTTCGTAAACACCTTTGCATCCTTGGACAAGTCTCAGGCCTCGCTGAAGCGTGTTCTGCATCAGGTCTCTGGTAGGGCCGGCATGGCAGAGGACGCTCGACCGGCCGCTACTCAAATCCCAGTCCTCAGAGAGGCTACGCCCCTAGACGGGGAAGAGGGTACATGCAAGAACCGGACCAAGCCGGATTTTACCCGTCACGATCACGCGGCTTCAGGGGCCGCTATAACAGAGGGGTCAATCGAGGCTACAAGAACTTCGATAACCAATCTTCCGGTAAGTCCCTCCCTTCCTTTACTTCCGTTAGGGGGAACATTGCGCCATTTTGTCAAGAATTGGGCGGTTCTCACTTCAGATGTGTGGGTGCTTCGGACAGTCCAGGGCTACGAGATAGAGATGGTGTCTTGCCCCGTACAGCCCATCCCCCCCCGCCCTCTCCTTTTTCCCCATCTCGAACAGAGTTTTATAGACTCAGAACTGGACGAGCTTTTGGCAAAACAGGCCATTGCTGCGGGGTTCTTCCTTCCGGGAGGCTTCTGCAGCAACGTCTTTCTTGTTCAAAAGAAAGGAGGCGGTCAGCGCCTCGTGCTGAATCTGAGAGATTTCAACCCCTTTGTTACGTATCGCCACTTCAAGATGGAGGGCATCCATCTTTTACGAGACCTTCTCTTAGAGAACGATTGGATGGTCAGACTGGACCTGAAAGATGCCTACCTGACGGTCCCAGTCTGCCCATCACATCAAAAGTTTTTGCAGTTCCCCTGGAAAGGGCGTTGGTTTCGTTACGAGGTTCTTCCTTTCGGACTGTCCTCAGCCCCTTGGGTGTTCACCAAACTGCTCAAGCCAGGGGTCTCCCGCCTCCGGGACATGGGAGTTCGGTTGACTGTCTATCTAGACGACATGCTGATCCTGGCCCAGGACCGGTCCCTCCTTCTCACTCATTTGGAGTGGACGACGTCCTTATTGCAGAATCTGGGATTCGTGATCAATACCAAGAAATCGGTGCTGATACCGAATCAACAGATGGAGTTCCTGGGCTTCCTGATAGACTCGGTCTCAGCCCAGCTTCTCCTTCCCCTTTCAAAGATCAGATCTATCAAGAGAGAGATTACAACCACCCTGGCCAAAGAGAAGATTTCTTTGAGGGTGTTGGCACGAATTGTGGGCCTTCTGGCCTCGTCGATTCACGCCATTTTTCCCGGCCCTTTACATTACAGAGCTCTACAGAGACTCAAGATCTTTTATCTGCAAAGGAATTTTCATTACGATCATTTGATCCCTCTCTCCCCCGAGTCCAGGGAGGAACTTCAGTGGTGGCTGGACCACATGTCAGCCTGGAACGGCCGAGCTATTTTCGGCGCGGCCCCGGATGTGGTGGTGGAATCCGACGCCAGCCAGTGGGGCTGGGGCGCTCGCTGTGGCGAGTTTGCCACAGGAG
Organism: Lissotriton vulgaris; assembly: GCF_964263255.1. Lineage (NCBI taxonomy): Eukaryota > Metazoa > Chordata > Amphibia > Caudata > Salamandridae > Lissotriton > Lissotriton vulgaris. The sequence continues at coordinate 41,869 of NW_028245160.1, forward strand.
GACGTTGGTCAGCAGACGAACTATCACTTCACATCAACTGTCTAGAGCTTCTGGCAGGGTCCTTTGCCATCAGATCTATCTCACCGCTGAAGAGCAACTGTTGTATTCTCCTTCGGATGGACAATGTCTCCGCGGTGCGATACATCAATCAACTGGGCGGGACGAGGTCCCGGATGTTGGTGCACATTGCGAAGGAATTCTGGCACTTCTGCCTGGATCGCAAGATCTCCATGGTGGCGGAATACCTTCCCGGGAAACTCAATCAGGTGGCGGATTGGCATTCCCGATTTCTCCGGGACTCCAGCGACTGGAGACTCCATCCATCGCTGTTTTCCCGGATCATGTCAATGCGAGGCCCATGTCGGATAGACCTGTTTGCCTCACGCCTCAATGCCCACCTTCCCCTGTTTTACAGTTGGAGGCCGGACCCAATGGCAATGGGGACAGACGCGTTCCTTCACCATTGGGGACAACCGACGAATTATGCGTTTCCACCGTTTGCACTGATCCCGAGAGTAGCGGCGTTGCTATGCCGATAGAAGGCGACAGTTGTGTTGGTAACCCCTTGTTGGTCGACTCAGTCGTGGTTTCCCACGCTGTTGGAATTGTCAATAGACCTCCCCTTCCAGTCTTCCCGATGCTTCTGCAGGACCCAGTGGGAGCGTGCCACCCCCTGGTCCTGCAGAACCAACTGTCGTTGATGGTATGGACGCTCTCCGGAGACATGAACGCCTTGCAGGCCTTTCACGAGAGGCTTCCAGTTTTATGCAGCAGGCGTGGGCTCCTTCCACCCGAAAGCGATACTCTTCTTCTTGGAAGAAGTGGGTGGGTTGGTGCCTTTCAAAACAGGTGGATCCCGTGGGATCAAATATAACCGAGGTACTAAACTTTTTGTCAGAGTGTGCGACGTCTGGCCTGGCTTACAGGTCGGTTAACAACTTCAGGTCTGCTATTTCTGCTGGTCACGACCACATAGATGGTAAACCTGTGGGGATGCACCCCTTGGTATGTAAGTTGCTTAAAGGTGTGAGTGTGGCCAACCCTCCTCGGCCCAGGTATTCCACCATGTGGGATGTTAATAAGGTGCTGAATTTGTTGGAATCCTGGCCCGATAATGGTGATTTGTCGCTGAAACAGCTTTCTGCCAAGCTTACTATGTTGTTGTGCCTCATTTCATGTCGGAGGGTTTCGGATGTCAGACCTTTGGATTTAGCTGGGAGGATGTTTTCACCCCAAGGTGTTTCCTTTGTCATTACTAGACGTACCAAGACCATGTCCCGTTCAGTTGATTATCCAGCCTTTCCTCATAACGGCAAGCTGTGTGTTCTTCAATGTCTTAAATGTTATGAGGAGCGTACTAGTGTACACAGGATCGATCCTCTGGGGCAGTTATTGATATCTATTCAAAAGCCGTTCAAGCCAGTCGCTGCTGCTACTTTAGCCAGATGGGTCAGGTGGATCATGTCAGAAGCCGGCACTGATATTTCTGCTTATGGGGCACACTCTGCGAGGGGTGCGATGGCTTCTAAGGCTTACCTACTGGGTTCCCGCTTGGAGGACATTCTGAAGGCAGCTGACTGGTCCTCAGATTCAATGTTTAAAGTGTTTTATTACAAACCGATTCCTCATGTTTCTGATGCTGTGATTGACGAGCTTTAATGTGAGCTTTGAACCAGCATAATCAGAAGCCTCCGGTCCTGCCATAGAATACAAAATTTTCTAGCTATTGCGACAAGAATTTTAGATTCTATTAAGGACACGGAGGCGAGGATTATCCCACCCGTTGGGACTGTTATGCAACTGTTGTTGTTTACGTGACTTTGTCTAACAGTTTTTGCCCACCCTTACGACGATCTAGGTTGTGTTGGAAATTTTCTCAAACCTCCTTTTTTCTGTTCTAGGGAACGACTCCAACAAGAGTTGAGGACCGTCTGTGGTTTTGGCTGCCGCACCTTCCGGATGGAGGATAACCTTCGCTGTTCAGATTTTCTCAGTTGAGAATTCTTATGGATCTGTTTTTCCGTTGAGAAATAAGACTTGTTCTATGTGACGAGACTGTTAAAGACTGTTCGCGCAAAGAAAGAGGAGGCCGGAGTAGTGTCTCCATGTTATATAGACTTAATACCATTGTGATTGGTTGTTTAAAGAGAGGCGTGGTTCAAAGCCTCAAGAGAAATGTTGTTTTTTACATGTGTACTTTCATTTTCATTGGCTGCTGTTGGTGCAGTAAAGAAATGAGAAAGCATAATCCTCGCCTCCGTGTCCTTAATAGAATCTAAAATTCTTGTCGCGATAGCTAGAAAATTTTGTATTCATTGGTGATGTTTCACAGCCTGTAGTCCATTCGGTTGCATCAAATGGTGTATTAACTAATCCTGTTTTAATTCCGGACCAACAGATTTCTAATGAAGATCTCCTTGTAAAAATAGAAACATTAGTAAGGTCACTAATATTGCCCTTGGTTAATCGAACAAAACAAATCAATGTAAAATTAGATCTGTTAGAGCAGCTGGCAAAAGAAAATGCTTCTAAACTGAATGCTCTAATAGAGAGCAAAGAAAGTAAGGATGTTAGAGTACCTACCATTACATCCTCAGGAAATGTTAAGACATCGAAAGCTTTTCATTCTGCGACAAATGTAACCTCTGTAGTTCAAAATACTCAGCTAGCTACTGGGGAAAAAGTCGCGGCAATTAGAAAAACTCAGAGTACAGAGGCCGATATGATGGCTTCTCCTAAACAGGTCTTACATCCAAAACAAGTGGTTAAACATTCCTCGTGTAATGCTTTCCAGGGTAAAGAAGTGTCAAGAGAGAGGCTTCAATGTGTTAATCTTCCACCAGAATTTAGGCCTATTACTATTATTCTAACAGGGGTACCAGTTACTGGGCCAGAATCCCGAGAATCAGATAGGGAACTTAAAAATAAAGTCATTTTTTAGCTTAATAAGAATAGTAGATTACCCCAGGGTTCAAATATGGAGATTTTAAGTGTGAGACGAGTGGCCTGGTTGGGCTATAGTACTAAGGATCTGGAGGGCGATTGCATAATCGTCAATTTTAGAGATCCATGGGCTGTAGACTTCTTACGTAGGGAACCAAGGTTTGGCAGATCAGGCGACATTCAATCATTAGGCCTAGACTATTTCTATCCCTATGTAAATCTTGGCTTGCCATGCCCATCACAGATTTTTGGCAGGGGAAGACCATTTGGTGACATTAGATTGGACTGGGCAGTACACCATCTACCGCTAAGAAATAGGTTTGATCCACTTATGGGATTGGAGGGGGTGGACTGACTACTGAATGCTTGTGTCTCTAATAGCGGAGTTGAGAACACGGACAGGGATAGGGCAGTTACCCCTATGAGGCAAACATCAGATGAAGCAGTTGGAACTTGGGTAGAGTCGGTTAGTAATATGAACTTATGTTCTAATCCGTTGACGGTCTCTATAGTAGCGGCAATGGGAGTGAGAATTGAGGCTGAACAGACAGAAATAGTACCCTTAGATGTAGGAAATAGTCACATAACAGTAATTCAGGGTGGTAGAGTCAAGACCAGTCAGGTAGAATTGGCACCCTTGGGGGCAGAAATTAGTCCCGTAGTAGTAACCCAGGATGAGAGTGATGAGAACCAGCCGACTGTAATTATATCTCTGGTGGAAGAAGACAGCCTGGCTGAGGGTCACTCCTTCCGCCTAATTTTCTTCGAAGGTTAGACGATCCGGTGTGGTTAAAATTCATTGAATCCTTTGACGTAATTTGCCTCCAAGAAACTTGGAGCCAAGAACAACTTAGCCTGGATGGGTATCAAATGTTTAATGTCTATGCTGAGCCCTCACATGCTGGAAGAGCTAAGGGTGGTCTCTCTACAGCTATTTCTGTGAAGTATAATATGATAAAAACGGTCTCACTGGTGGAATATCCCTGGTACCAAATGCTTATGATTAAGGGCTTATTTTCAGTCCCTATGCTCCTAATACATTGGTACTATAACATATTTGATGTCCATGGCACATTTGTTATAGGCAAGCTACAGGAGGAGATTGTTAAAGTGACTAATATTGTATTTCCTCTATTCATTATGTGGGTCGGCGATTTTACTGTGCCTTGTGCAAAATGTAGCGGAACCAGAGTCTGTGGTTTGGTAGATTTAAATGATCAGCCACTGGCACATTTTAAGCCTTCGAAACAAGGTGATGCTTTGAATAACATCATTTTGATTAATGAACCTTGTGTCCTAGATATGCCTAGTTTCTCTAGACCAGTGGGCATACCCACTTTTCAAGGCACAGGGGGTCAAATGAATGTAATTGATTTTGCGATGGTATCTAGCAGGTATACTCATTTGATTAACGACTTTCCGATTGAAGTGAATCCTGCTAGGGACCACAACCCTCTAATTGTAGGTTTAAACACTGTTGTTGAGAAACCTGAGACCCCAGAACAGCCAATAAAATTTAGCCAAAATCAAGGGGTCACCATAAAGTGGGACAAGGTAGACGCAAGACAACTAGAGGTGGAGATTTTTAAAGCAAATAAGGCAAGGATAGACGTTTGCCTAACCTCCGCCACTGAGCCAGATGTAATAATTAAAAACTTTGAGGATCTTCTAGGCAATGTGACATCCCACCTCTTAAAAACAGCGGGTGGGAGAAACGAGAAAGGCTGCAAATGGTTTGATGCCGAATGTTTCGCAGCACAAACAAAGTTAACTAAGGCACTGCATCAAATACCACGGGATAAGGAGCTGGTTAGAAAGTCAAGAAAATTGTATAGAGAGGCTATAAATAGGCGAAAATCAGATCTAAGGAAAGAGGCATGGGATGATTTAGAAAAAGCGTCACCTGAGGGATAGCAGGCTTTTTTGGGAGGTTATAAATCACCCCTTCCTAAATGGGAGAGATAAGGGTAACATGCTGGTAAACATACCGGGGGAAACTTGGGAAGTACATTATGGGAGAGTTTTTAATCCAAAGGGGGTGATCTTGTCATCTGCAAATGAGAGGGTTAGCAATTCCAATCTGGAGTCAGCATTAACATTTAGCCTTTCACTTACTCTTTCAGAGGTAAAGGCTGCCTTAAGGAAGGGTATTTCATTAAAGGCCCCAGGGCCTGATGCAGTCCCCTTAGACCTTTTTAAATATAACGTTGATGTGTGGGCACCACTCCTATTAAATTTATTTAGAGCAGTTGTGATAGGGCGTATTCCGACCTCTTGGCAAGAGGCGGTGTTGGTACCTATTTTTAAGAAGTGTGATACAAGTGACCTGTGCTGTACCAATATCGTTAATAGATGCGTCCTGTAAGTTGATGGGAAGGGTGATATTGGCACGCCTGGAAATATGGGCCGAATCATCCGGTATTATCGTGGATTCTCATTATGGGTTTAGGAGAGGCAAAGGGACCACAGAGCAGTGTCTTAACTTGGCATTAATTATGGGAAGGTACAAGAAGACCAAGCGTGGTTGTATTCACGTGGCCTTCATGGACTTATCCAGTGCCTTTGACACTGTATGCAGAGGCAAGTTGTGGCAAATTATAGAGGCAATGGGGTTTGAGGAACCGTTGATCACCCTGCACCGTAGGTTGCATGCTGCCACAACAGTGAGGATTAGATTTGGCCCAGGTGGGGAGAAGACAAAACCCATTCCATCTACTGAAGGTGTTCACCAGGGCTGCATCCTGGCGCCTTTTTTGTTCCTGGTGTATACCAATGGTCTGGAAAGCTTCTTGTTGGAAAGTTGTGCTGATTTCCCACAGATAAATGGTAAACGGATACCGATGTTATCTTATGCAGATGATACGGTGCTAATGACCCTTACTGCTAATAGAATGCAAACTTGTTTAAGTGCTTTCGACATCTTTATGCAAGGATTAGATCTTAAGGTCAACTTTACAAAGTCCTTTGCCATGGCCTGTGGTCCAAAAGGTGTAAAATCGCGCAGGATTGTGGTGAATAACTTAACTATTTCAAAAGTCGATTATTTTAATTACCTGGGAAATCTATTTAACAAAACTCTGATTTGGGATTCTTTAATATTAGCTAGCGTTCAAACAGCTGCGCAATCTATTGAGGCCCTTTTTCGTTTTTCTAGTAAATTGGGTCAAAAGCCGATCGTAGAACGAAAAACTTTATATGAAGCAAAATGTCTTCCCGTTCCAATATATGGTGCGGGTGTGTGGGGGATACAAAATTGCAATAAGATCCAAGTCATGGAAAACAAATTTATAAAGCGCCTTTTATCTGTTCCATCTGGCACTTCAAATAGTCTCTGTCATACCGAGGTGGGCATAGAATTTGTGAGCGATATTATACATGTCTCTCCTTTGTTGCTATGGAGCAAGGTTTGGCAGTCTGAAGAACTGAAACTCACAAAGGAAATTTTGCAGAACTGCCTTAAGCTTGATTTCTCGATGGAGATCCCTTGGCTGTTATATGTAAGGGAAACCTTTCATAAGATTGGGTTGGGACATATATATCAAAACCCTGAATTAGTAGTTAAGGACGCTAAGTTAACAATTAAAAAGGCTCATCGCACCAGGTTAGGTGTGTTAAGAAACAGTAAGCATGCATTATATAATGGGGGTAAACTGCAGCAGCACTTTTACCTATCGTACATTATGCATACCCAATGGCGTTTTTACTTGACAAGGTTTCGTCTTGGAACATTGCACTTTCTTTTTGCTTTTCCAAAGCAAGGAGGGTGGTGTGAGAGGCTACCCCCCTGCCCTTGTAATAACAAGGTCTCACAAAGTACTGTACATCTTCTCCTTTTTTGCACTTTGTATAAAGATCCTAGGAATCGGTTTATTAAACCTTTTCTGTTAACCCTTGGATCCCGTTACTATAAAGAAGGATATGAGTACCTATTGTCCCTATCAACCCCAGCTATATATAGTGCTGTGCTTAGCTTTATTAGATTGGTGCTCACTATTAGAAATCGATATTGAACGTTGGCAACGGAAATCACTAGTTACTATGTGTTACATATGTAGCAGATTATTGTATTGAGTGGTATCTATGGATACGCACAAGCACTTTATACCATTCTTTATCTATATACGTGATTCCTTAAACTCTAAATGAACGGTACTTTTACCCTGGTCACATAATATGAAACTATGGATGTTAATGTAATTGTGTTGTCTTTTAATGAGCCCGTGTAATGTTTTTCTTTTAAATTGTCTACACTTTTATTGGCAATAGACATTTTTAGTAATTATGTGTTACACATGTAGCAGATTATTGTATGGATTGGTATCTATGGAAACGCACAAGCACTTTATGCCATTTTTCATCTATATACGTGATTCCTTAAACTCTAAATGAACGGTATATTTACCCTGGTCACATAATATGAAACTATGGATGTTAATGTAATTGTGTTGTCTTTTAATAAGCCTGTGTAATGTATTTTCTTTTAAATTGTGTACACTTTTATGATTCTTTGTATGAATCGAAATAAAGTTTATTGAATCGAATCGACATACCCTATGTTTCCGATACACATACAGTATGTGGGTTAGGTCTGACATGAGAAATGTAAGGAGAGATTGTTTCAATACTCGTTCCGGTTAGGTGTGCCACTCTGAGTCTGTGAGGTTAGACACGGGATAGGGGAGCAACGGAGAAGAGCGAGTCTCCCGTTTGCGTTGTCACTAGCGACGTGACGTACATTACTGTGGGATCTCCATTACGCTAGTCTCACATGCTGCATTTTTTGGGCAGTAGGCTATCTCAGTAATTATACCAGCATTTTCCGGTTGACACGTATTCAGGGATTGATTCAAAGGTAGCGACATACTACATCTTGTATGAACTGAGCCATACGTTTCTTTTGACAGGGTGTCCTTTTCTGCAAAAAGCTATCCCGACAATAGCATTTGAATCATTCCGGAGAAACTGACGAGCTTTGCTTTTAATGAGAGATTGTTTATTACTACCTAGCCCTACAGATAATTCCCAGGCACATGTCTATATTAGTAAATTCCAGCTTTCCTGATCATCCTTACCGGCTAAATTAGTGACGTTATGTCCTTTTACCATCTAGGAGAGAGTATACTATGAAAAGGAGTAACAATAATAGAGGGAGAAACTCACACTTGGGGAATCAATAAAAAAAAGCGGTGCTCCGTGATAAGACATTTAAGGTACTTGAGTTCAAAGGCAAATGGTTAAAATGGGACAATACTGAATGATATCTCTCTTCCCAGTGGATATGAAGTTAATGCTGCTCCGACTGGAACTTTGAGGGATCTTTTTCTTTCTTCTCATGTAAGGAATTTGCGAGGTAAAAATTAGCAGAACAGACTATAATTTAAAGATTCATCTGTTAGTGAAGGGACACACAGTAATCTCTATTGAAGAAGGTCTGTAATGTGAAACTGTGATAGGCTACAGCAACGTTTTCCTTGGAGTAAGTACTTGCTGGTACTTGTTTTTAATCAATAGTGTATACATATGTTAGGTATGCATAGATTAAATAGGACCTATAAGTCTCTGTTTAGAGGTATGATAGATTATTTCATTGCCCCGAGTAAGTGGGGGCAATTGGATAGACATATAATAATCAAAAAAATGAGAGAGGTTCAAAACAATAGGTATATCTATGTGAGCTAAATTCACCCATTTTGGGTATAAGGTGGTACTGGTGTTTCTTTGTTTTTCTGTGTGTTTGATTTTTTAATTTCTTGAGTATATCTTGTTCGATCCAACCAATGTCCTAAGTATTAGTTTCCATGGGCATATATATATAAAAAATATAACAATTTATGTGGGTTTTTAATATATATTTTTACAGGAAAAACCTGGGTGTAGAGAACCATCTTTGATAATCTGGTGGGTCCTGAACAAGGTGGCCTTTACTGCTATCCAATGCCACCGAAACGCGTCGACCAAGTCTATATTAAATCCTACAATTTGTAGTGACCCTTTTTGTGGGCATTGCACAGATATTTTGGGGTATGAATGTGTGTGTGGAGTATGTATGCGTAGTTTGACTGTTGCTTGTTCTCTGCCTGGTTGTATATAGAATATTAAATGTACTTATGAATTTGCTTTTCTTGTTACTAAAATGTATAGATAGAGAATGATCTTTTTTGTACTTTGTCAATGATAACAATGTTTATAAAGGAAGAACAAAGAAAAAAATAATTTAAACATAATAAATAAAAAAGAGAATGGAAATAAAAAATATGTAATTTTGTGTTCTGTTATGCCCATGCAATAATTGAAGAGGCAAAACTTTTACAGAAATAGAGAGGTCACGAGGGAGCTTGTGTTTATAGTTGTTTCAAATTCCTTTCCACTCTTCTTTCTGACCTGCAAATTAGTACCTTAGAGGGGGTCCCATTACTTACATAGACTATTTGGATGAAGGCCACACAGCATGGACAGTAATAGACAAACCCCACTACCTCTTGAAACGGGGGACCCACAATTCTGTCCTGTTCTGCAGTGCTTGCTTGCTTCAACCCAAGTTACCCACAGCTAAATGGGAAATTAGTCAAGTTCTTGAAACTGGTGGCATCTAAGCAAGGCCTGGTGTAATCCTGTGTGGAACTAAATATCATAAAAACTAAAATCTTTTTGATATGTAATCTAAACACAGACTTTGACGCTTTATAGGAAAATTGCCACACCGGGAACTTTGCCCTATTTTAACATTCCTGCACTTTTTATAACAGATATGAATTTTATAAGATCATGAAGGGTAAAGGGTAATTAATAAAAAATGTTTTATCAGAGTGTACTTTTGTAATGGTTTAAATTAATTATAAACAACAAAAAAAATTACTCTGTCCTGTTCTGCAGGGCACAACAATGGATCTTTAGGCTCCACTGCGAGAAACAAGGCCTGAACAACAAGATCCCCTGGACAAGTCTGGGGCGCCAGACACATGCTTTTTGCCTACTCGATTATTCCAATGTCCTTCACCCACTGAGAGACCGAACACCACCCACCTGCTCATCAGGTACCGTCATATTGTTTTTCCATAAAATACCGTAGGTATGGAGTCACATCTATGATGCTGACAAAGCCTTTGAA
>NW_028245161.1:0-108225 GCF_964263255.1 Lissotriton vulgaris
GAGTTTTCTTTGACAAACATGTATGGGCAGATTTATGAGTTCTTGCGCATCTCTGCAAATCAGCACGGATGCGCCAGAACTGATGCGTCACGCAATTCCCTCCTTGCGGCACCACAGATGCGCCGCATTTACAATGCAGCGCACCATCATGCAAGAAAGGGCAGATGCGTGACGCATCTTGTGGTGTACGGGCGGCGCATTGCTGGAGTAGCGTCACAAGTGCGACGCAACTCCTGCAAAGTACAGAGGCCACCCATACATAACGTGGTGCGTCATTCCTTACGCCTGCTTCAAGCAGGCGTCCAAGGATTTGACCCAGCAGCGTCGTAAAACTAACTCAGTGAAATCTTGTAGATTTCACTGCGTCAGTTTTACGGGGTTTTCCTACGAGGGAACGCCCATCCTGCGACAGAACGCCCACATGAAACCTGGCGCAGGTTTCATGTGGCGCAGGGCTTTACAATGTGACGCATCTGCCTAGATGCGTCACGTTGTAAATAGGTCGCAGGGATGCGCCACGTTTCCGCGCCGTTGCATGACGCAACGGCGGCGTAAAGGTGGCGCAAGTCCGACATAAATCTGCCCCGTAATATTTATGCTTTGTAATTGATACATTAAAGTTTTCAGATTTGCACCTAAACACTGCGGTTCCAAGTGGGGGCATTAGGAGAGCTCCTAGTTTACTTTACATTACAAAGCAAATAAAAGATTTTTTGCCCTGGCCAGGTATTCATTTTTGTGGGACTCAGCTTAAGCTACATCTCAAGATGGCTACATTTCCTAGTTTGAGGTGTTGGCTGCCAATCAGATTTGAGCACGAGATAGTGAGTGTTTGCGGAGCCTTAGCATCCCTAAGTTCATGAAGGCTGCTTTCTTCTGGGCACCAGAAATGCGGGTTAGGCTCCCTGTCTCCTTCTGGTCTCAGCTCCCTTCTCCTTTTGGGTGGACACTCCCCAGGCACGAGCAACGCTGCATGCGCTCGCTCTCAGGCTTCCTTCTGGTTTCCGCCAACAGTCAGGCAAGCACCGCCTGGCTTCTGGTTTGCTCACAAGTTCAAGTTCAAGTTCAAGAATTTATATAGCGCACTACTCACCCAGAGGGTCTCAAGGCGCTTGGGGAGGGGGGAATATTATTTATCGAATAGCCAGGTTTTAAGTTCTTTTCTGAAGGAGATGTGGTTCTGTGTGAGGCGGAGGTGAGTGGGGAGTGAGTTCCAGGTCTTGGCCGCCAAGTAGGAGAAGGATCTACCTCCCATCGTGGATCTTTGGATACGTGGAACTGCGGCAAGGCCTTGATTGGAGGATCTTAGTTGGCAGGTGGGTGTGTAGAAGGATAGTCGAGTGTTGAGGCATTCGGCCCTAGTTTGTAGAGTGCCTTGTGTGCGTGGGTGAGGAGACGGAATGTTATTCTCTTGTTGACGGGAAGCCAGTGGAGGTCTTTCAGGTGGCCGGTAATGTGATTTTGGTGAGGGATGTCCAAAATGAGTCTCGCTGATGCGTTTTGGATGCGTTGGAGTTTTTTCTGTAATTTGGCTGTAATTCCGGCGCAGAGGGTGTTTCCGTAGTCCAGTCGACTCGTAACCAGTGCCTGGGTGACAGTCTTTCTTGTTTCGGCGGGGATCCAATGGAAGATTTTTTTGAGCATACAAAGTACGTTGAAGCAGGAGGATGAGACGGCGTTGACCTGTTTGGTCATCGAGAGTGAGGAGTCCAGGATGAAGCCAAGGTTACGTGCGTGGTCTGTGGGTATGGGTGCTGAGCCCAGATCCGAAGGCCACCATGAGTCGTCCCAGGCAGAGGGGGATGATCCTAGGATGAGCACTTCCGTTTTGTCTGAGTTAAGTTTTAGGCGGCTGTTTTTCATCCATATGGCTACTTCTTTCATGCCTTCGTGAAGATTGGTTTTGGCGGTGTTGGGGTCTTTGGTGAGGGAAAGGATCAGCTGGGTGACGTCAGCGTAGGAGATGATGTTAAGGTTGTGTTGACACGCGATGGAAGCGAGTGGACTCATGTAAACGTTGAAGAGGGTGGGACTGAGTGATGATCCTTGTGGTACACCGCAGATGACTTCGGTGGCCTCTGATTTGAACGGGGGAAGTCGGACTCTCTGAGTTCTCCCAGCTAGGAACGAGATGAACCAGTCCAAGGCTTTTCCTTTTATGCCGATGTTGCTGAGGCGTTGTATGAGGGTGCTGTGACAGACAGTGTCGTAGGCGGCGGAGAGGTCGAGTAGAATGAGGGCCACTGTTTCTACGTTGTCCAGTAGTGTCCGGATGTCGTCTGTTGCTACGATGAGGGCGGTTTCCGTCCTGTGTTTGGCTCAAAAGCCGGACTGTGAGGGATCGAGGGAGTTGTTGGATTCGAGGAAGGCGGCGAGTTGGCTATTGAAGGCTTTCTCAATGACTTTGGCCGGTAATGGGAGGAGGGATATGGGGCGGTAGTTTTTAAGTTCAGAGGGGTCTGCAGTGGGTTTCTTCAGGAGGGCGCTGACTTCGGCATGTTTCCAGCTTTCTGGGAAGATAGCAGAGTTAAAGGAGCAGTTGATGACATCACGGAGATGGGGTGCGATGATGGAGTCAGCTTTGTTGAAGATGTGGTGGGGGCATGGGTCGGTTGGCGAGCCAGAATGGATGGAGTTCATTAGGCGGATGGTGTTTTCAGTGGTGATTGGGTTCCAGGCGCTGAGGTTGTTAGAGGGCGGTTTAGGTTCTGAGGGGGGTGGAGAGGATTGTTCGTTGGAGCTGTTTTCGAAACTGTTATGTATGTCTGCAATTTTGTTGTAGAAGAAGGAGGATAACGAATCACAGAGGTCTTGGGAGGGAGTGATGTTGTTTGAGGCTGCGGTGGGGTTGGTGAATTCTTTGACGATGTTGAATAGTTCCTTGCTGGTATGGGCGTTGTTGTCGAGTCGATTCTTGAAAGCGGATTTCTTGGTGGATCGAATCAGCTGGTGGTGTTTGCGGGTGGCTGCCTTGAAGGTGGTCATGTTGTCGGTGGTTGGATTTTTTCTCCATGTTTTCTCGAGAGTACAGCATAGCTTCTTGGATTTCTTAAGGTCATCGTTGAACCAGGGGGCTTTTTTGCTGTCTTGTTTGGTGTGATGGTTTTTCAAGGGTGCTAATTCGTCAGCGCTGTGAGTGATCAATTGTTTGAATTTGATGGCAGCTTGGTTTGGGTCCGAAGAGAGGGCGGGTGGGTTTTGGTTGAGCGAAGTGAGGAGTTGGTCGGTGGTGATTTTGTTCCATTTTCTTCGGGGAATAGGTTGTGGGGGGTTGTGGGTCGAGGTGGTTTTGTAGCTGAAGTGAACACAACTGTGGTCCGTCCAATGGAGAGCTGTGGTGTGATCAAAGGAGATGTGTTTGCTGGAGGTGAAGATTGGGTCGAGCGTATGTCCGGCTAAATGGGTGGGGGTGTCAACAAGTTGTTTGAGGCCGAGATTGGCCAGGTTGTCAAGAAGGGTGGTGGTGTTGCTGTCGTTTTTCTTTTCCAGGTGGAAGTTGAGGTCTCCTAGTAGAATGTAGTTCTCGGAGGCGAGGGCATGTGGACTGATGAAGTCAGTGATGTCTTCGCTGAATTGTTTACGGGTTCCTGGAGGCCTGTAGATGAGGGTGCCTCTGAGTGTGGTCCTAGGGTTGGTGCGGATCTGGAAGTGGAGGTGTTCAGCGGTTGTAAGGATATCGTCGGAACTGGTCGTGATTTTGATGGTGTTCTTGTGGACGATGGCGATGCCTCCTCCTGTTTGGACGGTGCGGTCTTTTCGGATGATCTTGTAGTTGTCCGGGATGGCTATGGTGATGTCGGGTGTTGATGATGCGTTCATCAATGTTTCAGTAAGGAAGGCGACGTCGGTGATGTAGTGTCCAGTAGATCCCAGAGTTCAGAGGCGTGTCTGTGGACCGAGCGGGTGTTTAGCAGGATGCACTTCAGGTGGTTAGAGTCGGAGCTGTTTTTGGGGTTAGTGGATGTGGTATGGGTCTTGATGCTGGTAAATTTGCAGGAGTGGCAGGTGAAAGGACCGTGGGTACGTCCTGGGGCAGCTTCGTAGCATTGCGGTGTGCGTCCGGGGTTAAGGGCTAGAAGGGTGGCGGCGTCATACGTTATGCTGGAGTAGTGCGGTTTGCGTGGACCAGGGGGTCTGGAGCTGGTAGCGGTCCAGGCGTGGACGGGCGTAGACGGGCTTACCTTTGGCGCACCTTCGGCGCACATGGGGCGCGACCGCCGCGCGTGAACGCTGCGCGCAAGGGCATGTGTCATAAATGGATGGAGGAGTGGGGAGGGGCAAGGGCGGGGCAGCTGGGAGGCGGGAGCGTGGTGGGGAACTAGGCTGGGGGCCCAACAACAAACAACAAAATGGCTGCGAGCCAAAAGCCTAACACGAAGAGATTAGGGCACAACCTGAGTTATGGCTAGGGAATGGGCAATGGCGCCAGCACAATCAGCCAGAAATCGATTGCACAGTCTAAAGGCAGCAAAGCGCAATTGATTGGTGATTAATGCGCACTGTGGCAGTATAGCGCTCTGAATTAATTCAATCAGCTATATAGACCTACGAAAATTAAACAACAATCAGGCGCAAGTGAGAGCAGCAGTAATGCGAGCAGAGCGCTATTTCATTCAATCAGTCAGGCACAAATGAAAGCAACAGTAATGCGAGAAGAGCAGGCACAAATGAAAGCAGCAGTAATGCAAGCAGAGCGCTATTTATTTCCAGCAAGTACCAGTCTGGCAATATATTGCTACGATACCAGCTTCTGGGTCAGGGCAGGGAGCATTTATTTTTACTATTCCAAATTTGACCACGCTGCTCCTCTCATATCAGGAATAACCACTGAAACACTTGTCAGGGAATCCCCAATGCATTCCTATGAGAGGGCAGCCTCACAGCAGTGAGAAAACAAAATGGCTGTTTGTCACTATCAGGACATGTCACGCACTTAAGGTACATGTCCTACCTTTTACCTACAATGCACTCTGTGCATAGGGCTAGCTAGGGCATACTTTAGGGGTGACTGACATGCAGTAAAAGGGGGTGACAGACACAGCAACCACTTTGCGTGCCACATCACAGCGGCAGTAAACTGCACGCACAGACCCTGCAATGGCAGAGGCCTGGGACCGGTTGGAATAGCTACTTTGGTGGGTGGCACAATCAACGCTGCAAGCCCACCAGTATCATTTAAAATACTGGCCCTGGGTATCTGAGATACCACGTTACAAGGGACTGACAGGTAAATTAAGTAGGCCAAACAGGTGTAGACCAATCTTACCATGCTTACCACAGAGAGCACACACACTTTACACTTGACAGCGTGCTAAAGTGTCGAGAGTCCTAAAACCACCAACCCCAGGTCAGAAAAAAGACTAGGAGGAAGGCAAAAGGTTCAGGGTTGACCCTGTAAAAAGGGCCCATTCCAACATATATATATCTTCACACACACACACACATATGTATACCTACACATATATAGTCACTCCAGTAGCGGGTGCTGTTCCCGCGGTGGTGCACCGCGATAACAATAACTGCTCCAAATTCCTCAAGCAATACCCAGCCGGGTTAGAAGAATACAGCACTCTCAGGGTTTCAGTTCTCAGCACAGGTTTATTACCAGAACAAATGCGTTTCGGGAGAAACTCTCTTCGTCAGTGTTTACACTCGAACGCGCTGCGCGGCGCCATTATGTTGGATCACTGTGGGTGATAGAAACAAACATAAGACTACAACAAACATTCATGTTTGCGCGCCATCTTTGAATGTGCATGTTATCATTCAACAACTGTGTGAATAGTATTCATTATCCAGTCAAATCTATCACCCTGGGCCCCTGAGAATGCCACATGGAACAACAAAGTGGTAGCTTGGTGCAGGTATATAGAGGACCTGTTCCTAGTATGGGACGGGCCGGTGACAGAGGCCATTGAGTACATACGATTGCTAAATAACAACAACTGCAACCTAAGATTTACGGGGGAAGTGAGTCAAGAAAAAGGTTATTTACTTAGACCTTCAAGTGAGTGTAAGGGATGGTAAGATCCGCACCCTATTGTATCGCAAGCCCACGGCAGGAAATAGCGTGTTACACGCTTCTAGCAGCCACCCCGGAGAATTATAAACAGCATCCCTTACGGGGAATTTATTAGGTTAAGACGCAATTGCACTCTAGAGTAAGACTTTAAGAAGGTAGCCAGTGAAAGTATGAAAAGATTCTCTGACAGAGGATACAAACGGAATCTTCTTTATGATGCCCTGAATAGAGTGAGGAAATAGTCCTGATGTTCTCTCTTTGAGAAAAAGATACGTCCAATTACTGATGGTAAATTCCGCATGATCACCCCCTATTCAGCCAACTCCTTCAGATTAAGATCTATTTTGACCAAACACTGGCATATCTTAAAAACTGACCACATTGTCGGTCCTGATATACCAGTTGCCCCACTTATAACCTTTAAAAAGGCGAGATCTTTACGTGAGTATATGGTTCAAAGCCATTTAAATCCAATACATAAGACCAAGGGAACATTAAAAGATGCCAAGGGCTTCTTCCCCTGTGGGAAGTGTAAAGCCTGTGCATCCAGTAAACGAACCTTAACATTTGATGTGAGAGGCTGTAAGGGTGGAAAAAGAATAAACAAATTCATGTCCTGCCACACAGACCATGTGGTTTACTGTTTGATGTGTCCTTGCCAATTAAGATATATTGGCAGCACCATCAATCCAGTAAAATTGAGGGTGCTAGAGCACATGCAGGCGATCACGAACAGAATTTTTTCTTATCCTGTCGCTCGACATTTTGCAATATAGCACAATATCAACCGGGATCTCCAGAGATTTTTCTGTCTGGACTGTGTCCTTGAAAGCCCGCGAGGCGGTAATAAACTACAGACACTCAGGAGACTAGAGTCTCGATATATAATCGATTTAGAGACCAAAGCACCTGGAGGCCAGACTATGGGTGAGGAAATGTCATCTCATCTGGGATAATTTTAAATATCAGTAATTGGAATGTGATGAATTCTGAAATGTGGTGATACATATGTGACATATCTTTTGCAACAGTAACCTATTTTTGAATAATGAATTGCTGAAGGAATAATCTGTATTTTTGAAAGATTGATGTATTTGATATAAAGGTTTATTATA
Source organism: Lissotriton vulgaris (assembly GCF_964263255.1). NCBI lineage: Eukaryota > Metazoa > Chordata > Amphibia > Caudata > Salamandridae > Lissotriton > Lissotriton vulgaris. The sequence goes on from NW_028245161.1 coordinate 7,138, forward strand.
TTGTTTTTAGGGGTACCATTTGAGATGACATATGCAGTGCCATTATAGTGTTTTGAGTATGTAGCATCATGGGTCTGTCTGGACATATTCTATTAACCTGGGATATTCTGGCGGCCAATATGGCTGCAATTGCCGATACACGGCAAGATAGTAACCATAAACGGGCATTGTTTAATTTGAACACATTATTTGTGTGTGTGTAGCGATGTCTTGAGGTTAACGACATCGCTCCTTAGGAGAATTATGTCCAGGCGACTAATGCACACGAGGCACTTCATATGTCAAAATTCATTGTAAATTGTACTTTTGCCGATACACGGCGTGATTATGGTGGGGTGATAGATTTGACTGGATAATGAATACTATTCACACAGTCATTGAATGATAACATGCACATTCAAAAATGGCGCGCAAACATGAATGTTTGTTGTAGTCTTATGTTTGTTTCTATCACCCACAGTGAGCCAACATAATGGCGCCGCACAGCGCGTTCGAGTGTAAACACTGACTAAGGGAGTTTCTCCCGAAACGCGTTTGTTCTGGTAATAAACCTGTGCTGAGAACTGAAACCCCGAGAGTGCTGTATTCTTCTAACCCAGCAGGGTATTGCTTGAGGAATTTGGAGCAGATATATATATATATATATATATATTGTCGCTCCAGGTTGTCCACCTCTTGAGTAGCACGCGAGCAGCAGCTTTATTTATGTGTAGGTGAGGACGGGGATCCGCTTGTAGACGCCGCTCCGTAATGGATCTGCACGACGCGTTTCGAAGCTCCATCTGCTTCTCTTCAGGGGCTTTAACGGACGCGGTGTGCGCACCCGCTACACTTCTCCAATTTCATATAACTCACCCGCCGATGCAAGGCTCCAATGAGACTTCTGGGAAGTGTAGTACGGAAAGCACACAATCAAGTCCTGTATGGACTCCACAAGTGGGCCCGTCCTCGATCCCATGTACGGCTGCTACTTCACTGCCGTGACCCCCACGTTAACGGTGTGGTGTATACTCCGCGGCTGGACTGCCGCGTGTAAATTGTCGCTCCAGGTTGTCCACCTCTTGAGTAGCACGCGAGCAGCAGCTTTATTTATGTGTAGGTGAGGACGGGTATCCGCTTGTAGACGCCGCTCCGTAATGGATCTGCCCGACGCGTTTCGAAGCTCCATCTGCTTCTCTTCAGGGGCTTTAACGGAAGCGGTGTGCGCACCCGCTACACTTCTCCAATTTCATATAACTCACCCGCCGATGGGAGGCTCCAATGAGACTTCTGGGAAGTGTAGTACGAAAAGCACACAATCAAGTCCTGTATGGACTCCACAAGTGGGCCCGTCCTCGATCCCATGTACGGCTGCTACTTCACTGCCGTGACCCCCACTTTAACGGGGTGGTGCATACTCCGCTGCTGGACTGCCGCGTGTAAATTGTCGCTCCAGATTGTCTACCTCTTGAGTAACATGCGAGCAGCAGCTTTATTTATGTGTAGGTGAGGACGGGGATCCGCTTGTAGACGCCGCTCCGTAATGGATCTGCCCGACGCGTTTCGAAGCTCCATCTGCTTCTCTTCAGGGGCTTTAACGGAAGCGGTGTGCGCACCCGCTACACTTCTTCAATTTCATATAACTCACCTGCCGATGGGAGGCTCCAATGAGACTTCTGGGAAGTGTAGTACGGAAAGCACACAATCAAGTCCTGTATGGACTCCACAAGTGGGCCCGTCCTCGATCCCATGTACGGCTGCTACTTCACTGCCGTGACCCCCACGTTAACGGGGTGGTGCATACTCCGCGGCTGGACTGCCGCGTGTAAATTGTCGCTCCAGGTTGTCCACCTCTTGAGTAGCACGCGAGCAGCAGCTTTATTTATGTGTAGGTGAGGACGGGGATCCGCTTGTAGACGCCGCTCCGTAATGGATCTGCCCGACGCGTTTCGAAGCTCCATCTGCTTCTCTTCAGGGGCTTTAACGGAAGCGGTGTGCGCACCCGCTACACTTCTCCAATTTCATATAACTCACCCGCCGATGGGAGGCTCCAATGAGACTTCTGGGAAGTGTAGTACGGAAAGCACACAATCAAGTCCTGTATGGACTCCACAAGTGGGCCCGTCCTCGATCCCATGTACGGCTGCTACTTCACTGCCGTGACCCCCACGTTAACGGGGTGGTGCATACTCCGCGGCTGGACTGCCGCGTGTAAATTGTCGCTCCAGGTTGTCCACCTCTTGAGTAGCACACGAGCAGCAGCTTTATTTATGTGTAGGTGAGGACGGGGATCCGCTTGTAGACGCCGCTCCGTAATGGATCTGCCTGAACCGTTTCGAAGCTCCATCTGCTTCTCTTCAGGGGCTTTAACGGAAGCGGTGTGCGCACCCGCTACACTTCTCCAATTTCATATAACTCACCCGCCGATGGGAGGCTCCAATGAGACTTCTGGGAAGTGTAGTACGGAAAGCACACAATCAAGTCCTGTATGGACTCCACAAGTGGGCCCGTCCTCGATCCCATGTACGGCTGCTACTTCACTGCCGTGACCCCCACGTTAACGGGGTGGTGCATACTCCGCGGCTGGACTGCCGCGTGTAAATTGTCGCTCCAGGTTGTCCACCTCTTGAGTAGCACGCGAGCAGCAGCTTTATTTATGTGTAGGTGAGGACGGGGATCCGCTTGTAGACGCCGCTCCGTAATGGATCTGCCCGACGCGTTTCGAAGCTCCATCTGCTTCTCTTCAGGGGCTTTAACGGAAGCGGTGTGCGCACCCGCTACACTTCTCCAATTTCATATAACTCACCCGCCGATGGGAGGCTCCAATGAGACTTCTGGGAAGTGTAGTACGGAAAGCACACAATCAAGTCCTGTATGGACTCCTCAAGTGGGCCCGCCCTCGATCCCATGTACGGCTGCTACTTCACTGCCGTGACCCCCACGTTAACGGGGTGGTGCATACTCCGCGGCTGGACTGCCGCGTGTAAATTGTCGCTCCAGGTTGTCCACCTCTTGAGTAGCACGCGAGCAGCAGCTTTATTTATGTGTAGGTGAGGACGGGGATCCGCTTGTAGACGCCGCTCCGTAATGGATCTGCCCGACACGTTTCGAAGCTCCATCTGCTTCTCTTCAGGGGCTTTAACGTAAGCGGTGTGCGCACCCGCTACACTTCTCCAATTTCAAATAACTCACCCGCCGATGGGAGGCTCCAATGAGACTTCTGGGAAGTGTAGTACGGAAAGCACACAATCAAGTCCTGTATGGACTCCACAAGTGGGCCCGTCCTCGATCCCATGTACGGCTGCTACTTCACTGCCGTGACCCCCACGTTAACGGGGTGGTGCATACTCCGCGGCTGGACTGCCGCGTGTAAATTGTCGCTCCAGGTTGTCCACCTCTTGAGTAACACGCGAGCAGCAGCTTTATTTATGTGTAGGTGAGGACGGGTATCCGCTTGTAGACGCCGTTCCGTAATGGATCTGCCCGACGCGTTTCGAAGCTCCATCTGCTTCTCTTCAGGGGCTTTAACGGAAGCGGTGTGCGCACCCGCTACACTTCTCCAATTTCATATAACTCACCCGCCGATAGGAGGCTCCAATGAGACTTCTGGGAAGTGTAGTACGGAAAGCACACAATCAAGTCCTGTATGGACTCCACAAGTGGGCCCGTCCTCGATCCCATGTACGGCTGCTACTTCACTGCCGTGACCCCCACGTTAACGGGGTGGTGCATACTCCGCGGCTGGACTGCCGCGTGTAAATTGTCGCTCCAGGTTGTCCACCTCTTGAGTAGCACGCGAGCAGCAGCTTTATTTATGTGTAGGTGAGGACGGGGATCCGCTTGTAGACGCCGCTCCGTAATGGATCTGCCCGACGCGTTTCGAAGCTCCATCTGCTTCTCTTCAGGGGCTTTAACGGAAGCGGTGTGCGCACCCGCTACACTTCTCCAATTTCATATAACTCACCCGCCGATGGGAGGCTCCAATGAGACTTCTGGGAAGTTTAGTACGGAAAGCACACAATCAAGTCCTGTATGGACTCCTCAAGTGGGCCCGCCCTCGATCCCATGTACGGCTGCTACTTCACTGCCGTGACCCCCACGTTAACGGGGTGGTGCATACTCCGCGGCTGGACTGCCGCGTGTAAATTGTCGCTCCAGGTTGTCCACCTCTTGAGTAGCACGCGAGCAGCAGCTTTATTTATGTGTAGGTGAGGACGGGGATCCGCTTATAGACGCCGCTCCGTAATGGATCTGCCCGACACGTTTCGAAGCTCCATCTGCTTCTCTTCAGGGGCTTTAACGGAAGCGGTGTGCGCACCCGCTACACTTCTCCAATTTCATATAACTCACCCGCCGATGGGAGGCTCCAATGAGACTTCTGGGAAGTGTAGTACGGAAAGCACACAATCAAGTCCTGTATGGACTCCACAAGTGGGCCCGTCCTCGATCCCATGTACGGCTGCTACTTCACTGCCGTGACCCCCACGTTAACGGGGTGGTGCATACTCCGCGGCTGGACTGCCGCGTGTAAATTGTCGCTCCAGGTTGTCCACCTCTTGAGTAGCACGCGAGCAGCAGCTTTATTTATGTGTAGGTGAGGACGGGTATCCGCTTGTAGACGCCGCTCCGTAATGGATCTGCCCGACGCGTTTCGAAGCTCCATCTGCTTCTCTTCAGGGGCTTTAACGGAAGCGGTGTGCGCACCCGCTACACTTCTCCAATTTCATATAACTCACCCGCCGATGGGAGGCTCCAATGAGACTTCTGGGAAGTGTAGTACGAAAAGCACACAATCAAGTCCTGTATGGACTCCACAAGTGGGCCCGTCCTCGATCCCATGTACGGCTGCTACTTCACTGCCGTGACCCCCACGTTAACGGGGTGGTGCATACTCCGCGGCTGGACTGCCGCGTGTAAATTGTCGCTCCAGGTTGTCCACCTCTTGAGTAGCACACGAGCAGCAGCTTTATTTATGTGTAGGTGAGGACGGGGATCCGCTTGTAGACGCCGCTCCGTAATGGATCTGCCTGACGCGTTTCGAAGCTCCATCTGCTTCTCTTCAGGGGCTTTAACGGAAGCGGTGTGCGCACCCGCTACACTTCTCCAATTTCATATAACTCACCCGCCGATGGGAGGCTCCAATGAGACTTCTGGGAAGTGTAGTACGGAAAGCACACAATCAAGTCCTGTATGGACTCCACAAGTGGGCCCGTCCTCGATCCCATGTACGGCTGCTACTTCACTGCCGTGACCCCCACGTTAACGGGGTGGTGCATACTCCGCGGCTGGACTGCCGCGTGTAAATTGTCGCTCCAGGTTGTCCACCTCTTGAGTAGCACGCGAGCAGCAGCTTTATTTATGTGTAGGTGAGGACGGGGATCCGCTTGTAGACGCCGCTCCGTAATGGATCTGCCCGACGCGTTTCGAAGCTCCATCTGCTTCTCTTCAGGGGCTTTAACGGAAGCGGTGTGCGCACCCGCTACACTTCTCCAATTTCATATAACTCACCCGCCGATGGGAGGCTCCAATGAGACTTCTGGGAAGTGTAGTACGGAAAGCACACAATCAAGTCCTGTATGGACTCCTCAAGTGGGCCCGCCCTCGATCCCATGTACGGCTGCTACTTCACTGCCGTGACCCCCACGTTAACGGGGTGGTGCATACTCCGCGGCTGGACTGCCGCTTGTAAATTGTCGCTCCAGGTTGTCCACCTCTTGAGTAGCACGCGAGCAGCAGCTTTATTTATGTGTAGGTGAGGACGGGGATCCGCTTGTAGACGCCGCTCCGTAATGGATCTGCCCGACACGTTTCGAAGCTCCATCTGCTTCTCTTCAGGGGCTTTAACGGAAGCGGTGTGCGCACCCGCTACACTTCACCAATTTCATATAACTCACCCGCCGATGGGAGGCTCCAATGAGACTTCTGGGAAGTGTAGTACGGAAAGCACACAATCAAGTCCTGTATGGACTCCACAAGTGGGCCCGTCCTCGATCCCATGTACGGCTGCTACTTCACTGCCGTGACCCCCACGTTAACCTCACCTACACATAAATAAAGCTGCTGCTCGCGGTAGGCAGTCAAAATATCGTGTTGTTAATGTCGAAGTACCATATTATCGAGTCCTAAAAGTCGATGGTAAGAAATATCGACAACCAAAATATCGTTGTAGAAAATATCGATTCATGTGTGTGTCAATATTATCGAAGACATGAATTTCGAAATCAGTATTATCGAAGTTTAAAATATCGATAGGCAAAAATATCGATATGTAAAAGTGATGTTTTAAAGTATGTTAAGTAATGATATAGTCAAATGTTGTCTATATATAAGGTAAGTTATACATATAATTTCAATAATTCTAGTTATAAGTGTAGGAGCGGGATGTAGAGTTTATAGGGGATAAGGGTGGGTAGTGTTTTAAAAATGTATAGTGTAATTATGAAATAATAAATTTCGAATTTTAAGTAAAATTTTACATTTTCGAAATTTGAATTAAATATTTGTAAAAGGCGAAATTGTATATAAATTTATGGAGTATTGTTAAATTTATTGTAGTTTGCTTTTGTGTATGTAGTAAAAAAAATTGTAAATATATTTATATTTAAATATTTACGAAATAATTGTATAATAATTTTAGGAGCGGGATGTAGAGTTTATAGGGGATAAGGGTGGGTAGTGTTTTTAAAAAGTATAGTGTAATTATACAATTAAAAATTTCGAATTTTGATTTGAAATTCAAAATTTCGATAATTGAAATAAATATTTGAACTAGTTGAAATTTTATCGAAATTTAGGGAGTATATTACAAAAATATTGATTTTTCTTTTGTGTATGTACTAAAAAGGAATTGTAAATATCAAATAATTTTTATATATTTTATAAATATTTGTAAAATAATTTTAGGAGCGGGATGTAGATTTTATAGGGGATAAGGGTGGGTAGTGTTTTAAAACATATAGTGTAATTATAGAAAAAAAATTCGCATTTTATTTTAAATTTCGAAATTTCGAAAATTGAAATAAATATTTGAACAAGTCGAAATAATATCGCAATTTATGGAGTATAGTACAACATTTTTTAGGTTGCTTTTGTGTATGTACTAAAACGAATTGTAAATATAAAATTTTTATATATTTAAAAATTATTGATCTAATTATTTTAGGCGTGGGATGTAGAGTTTCAAGGGGATAAGGGTGGGTAGTGTATAAAAAAAGTATACTGTAATCATAGAAGAATACATTTCGTATATTATTAAATTATTTCTACATTTCGAAATTTTAAATACATATTTGTTAAATGCGAAATTTATACACAATTATGTTATTTATTTTTATTTTTGGGATTTTGTGTATGTAGTAAAAAGTATTAGAAATATATATTTTCGTAGATATTTAATAAAGAAATGTATTATAATTTTAGGAGCGGGATGTCGAGTTTATAGTGGATAAGGGTGGGTAGTGTTTTAAAAGGGAATTTTTAAGGGTTCAGGGTCAGTTTTTTGTTTGTGGGTAAAGGGGTATTTTTAGGGTTCAGGGTCAGTTTTTAGTTTGTGGGTAAAGGGGTATTTTTAGGTTTCAGGGTCAGTTTTTAGTTTGTGGGTAAAGGGGTTTTTTTAGGGTTCAGGGTCAGTTTTTAGTTTGTGGGTAAAGGGGATTTTTAGGTTTCAGGGTCAGTTTTTAGTTTGTGGGTAAAGAGGGTATTTTTAGGGTTCAGGGTCAGTTTTTAGTTTGTGGGTAAAGGGGTATTTTTATGTTTCAGGGTCAGTTTTTAGTTTGTGGGTAAAGGGGTTTTGTTAGGGTTCAGGGTCAGTTTTTAGTTTGTGGGTAAAGGGGTATTTTCAGGTTTCAGGGTCAGTTTTTAGTTTGTGGGTAAAGGGTTTTTTTTAGGGTTCAGGGTCAGTTTTTAGTTTGTGGGTAAAGGGGTATTTTTAGGTTTCAGAGTCAGTTTTTAGTTTGTGGGTAAAGGGGTATTTTTAGGTTTCAGGGTCAGTTTTTAGTTTGTGGGTAAAGGGGTATTTTTAGGCTTCAGGGTCAGTTTTTAGTTTGTGGGTAAAGGTGTTTTGTAAGGTTTTAGGGTCAGTTTTTAGTTTGTGGGTAAAGGGGTATTTTTAGGCTTCAGGGTCAGTTTTTAGTTTGTGGGTAAAGGGGTTTTGTAAGGTTTCAGGGTCAGTTTTTAGTTTGTGGGTAAAGGGGTATTTTTAAGTTTCAGGGTCAGTTTTTAGTTTGTGGGTAAAAGGGTATTTTTAGGTTTCAGGGTCAGTTTTTAGTTTGTGGGTAAAGGTTTTGTTTTAGGGTTCAGGGTCAGTTTTTAGTTTGTGGGTAAAGGGGTATTTTCAGGTTTCAGGGTCAGTTTTTAGTTTTTGGGTAAAGGGGTATTTTGGGGTTCTGGGTCAGTTTTTAGTTATAGGGGTACAGGGGTACAGGGAAAAAATAAATTAAGATTAAATTTAAATTAAATTAATTAAATGAAATTACATTAAATTATATTACATTAATTTTTTTTTTACATTTAATTTACGATAGTAATTTATTATGAATTAATGTCCTGCACTTACTCAAATTAATTGGTGATTGGAGTTGGAATAGTATATTAAATACGTTCTGTGTCCTGCACTTACCCTAATTAAATGGTGATAGCAGTTGTAATAGTAAATTATTAAAGTTTTTTTACAAGGAATTACCTAAAGTAAATGGTGATTGGAGTCGGAATATTAAAATTATTAATTCTGTGTCCTTCAAATATTGATATTATATGTATATGGGTGTATGAATAATAACTGTTATAGGTTTAGTGTATAGTATGTACTCTAATTACATGTGGTATATAGAAATAGATCGAACATTACAGTTATAATACATTTGCAAAAAGACATAAAAATGATTTTGTAATAGGTAATAGAAAATAATTACACAATTTTTGTTGAGAATAATTTTTTTATTCAACAATTGAAAAATACGATCACATAGACATTTTATCAAGCTATGTTTGGTATAAATATACAAAAAAGAAGGACAATGTTCTTTTAATAATCACATTTTTGAGTAGTTTTCTTGAAAAGTACTTTTAATTTGTAGAGAAAAAATGGTTAGTTAACATAATGCAATGTATGATATTATACATACATAATAAATATATTGTTTGTTAATAAAACATTAAACATGTGTAATGAAAAACATAAATCACAAAATTTCAATAAATATAGTGATATACAGATGATGATATTAACATATGAACACTTTTAAATGTATAATATAATATAAAGATCTTGATTAGAACATTTACATCATCATCAATGATTGTTTTAACAATACAATATTGTTATGTATAATTATTATTATTAATAAATACGTTTTAATAATAATAATTTTCAACTATTAGTCATATTGTAAACAAGTAAATCAGAAAAACAAATACAATATTACACATTTAGTTATATAATAATTTTAATAATTATTACATTAAATATTTTAACATTTTCATACTTAATGTAATAAATATTAAAAGTATGTAAAATATAAATAATATACAGTAAAAAAGATTTTCATTTCACAATGTACTATACAATTTTTTGAACATTACACATAATTTCTAACCATATATATAACAATAATGGACATTTATAGTAGTACTTTTCACAGTTACATATAATTCGGTTCTTTTATTTTGTAACCACTCTTTGTCTTTTTGCGTTATTTTGGGAAAGGGAAAGTCGCGGTTGGAAGCAGGTTCATGTTTGAGTAGGTACGATTCTACTTTTATCTTTTTAAACTATTGTAACTAAAAATTAAAGGTAGTCCTTTGTTATTTTGGGGTTGGTAATTAAAGTATGACTATTTACATATAATGGAGTGGACTCAATACGTATTTCCGTTCACAAGTTTTTGGGCCATTTGAAATAGTTGGAGTTAATGAGTATGTGGTATGAATTAATTAAAATTTAAATAAATTGGAATGTTATGTTTATATATTATGGTATACCGTTAGTGTTATGTCGGTGGGATTGTTTAGAATTTTTTTGTCTCGTATTTTGAAACAGCTATTTCCGTTTCCGATTACTCTTTTTTTTTGGGAAAGGAAGTGTGTTTCAGTTGTTAGAACGGAGATGTATAACATTCCTCCTTTATATTTTGAGTTCTCTAAAATATTTATCACAGTTTAAGATAACAGTCGTCATTTTCAATGGCATTTAAAGAGTCGTTTTATTTGGATGATGGATAGTTTTAGCACAGTTAATAGAAAAATAATTAATGATTTGTTGGATTAAGTCTTTGAGATTTACACATTGTATTGTCGGTAAAGGATTATTCTTTATGATGTTCTATTTAAAGGTAAGTTATTCATTTTTATAATTTTGTTTGGATGGAAACAGTTTTTAATTTGTTTTATTTTATATAATGATATATTTATTTAGTCTTTTTATAATAGTGTAAAAAAATAAAGTAGACTAAATAAACATAGATTTATTATATTAGAGTATGTGTGTTATCATATTAAGGATATTGTTTGATGTTTATCCATTGATTTACTTATTGCAATTAGTTTAATGTTTTGGCTATCATTTTTAGATATTCCAGTCCTCTTGTTGTAGGATATAGTTGGACTTGCTGTTAAAGATATAGATACATTTGAGCAGTTTGTCTAGAGATTTTTGGTTTTAGTTGTATGACAGATTGCTCCATACGTAGTTCCTGAAAGCTTTGCTCTTTTTGTATAGCTGTGACTAGCTTGTGTAATGTGGGTGTTGTACGTCCAGTAGAAGAAAGGAAGGCATTGTGCCAACCTTCAACAGCATTGTTCGTTTTTGCCTCTTGGTTCAGCGTTGGTAGATATACATTCCACCAGGGAATTAAAAATTTAGGCTGGCGTCTGTGGCCTGACCTATGTAGTCTTCCTACCCAGTTGTCCTCAAATAAATCTAAAAGTGGGGCGAGTCTTTGCTAATTTTGGGTGTAAAAAGGACTTTCAATTAATAGATTGTAATGTTCTGCCACATCAGTTACTGGTACATATGCCAGAGCAATGAGATGTTTGATTTGGTATGCAAAAGTTATATTTGTTGCATACTCAACACTTAGGGCAGATTTTTGTAAATGTCTCCAGAGACATTGATTGAAATGAAAATAACATCCTTGAATGGATGTGTGTGGGTAACTTTTCAAAATAGAATTAATCATAGCTTGTTCGAAGTCTATGATGATTTTCATTGGGAAGTAGTCAGAAGTTTGTTCTTTTATTTTTTGCAAAATTTCTGAGTAAGTTGTGGCTTGTTTGTTCGGTAATAAACAGTATATGAAGAGGATACAGGTATTATGATATTGCCCATGAATTGTGTATAATTGGTAGAAAGGTTTTGGGCATATATAAAAAGTTCCATCCATCATCCAAGTAGCACTTTCTGTTAATTTTTTCATATTGTTATTAGTTGCAAACATGATTATTCTTTTGTCCTTGCTATGATTATCATAAAAAATAAATGCCTCGTCATTATGAGTAATTGCAAGCTCAGGCGGAATTATGACTTCCTCAAAAGTTCTAGGAGTTGGTATATTGGGTCTACTTGCTTTCTTTGTCCTTGCTATTGTTCTTTTAATGGAAGCAATAGATGGTAGCTAACCTCTTGCTTCTCTGGGAACTTTAGGTAGTAATTCTTTCAGAATTACGTTGGTAGGTAGTTCTGATCTACTACTTAATTCTTTGATATTCTCGAGAGTGGATCTCACTTCGATTTCCGAGATGTTTGGTGGGTGATTATGTTCAGTGGTATTAATAACACTAGTTTCCCTTGTTGTAGCACGGCCATAGCATTTATTGGAGTAATATTTCGTACACTTCCAATTCACTTTAAGGTCTTTTTGTTTCTCCTGAGTATAAATGTAGCCCATATAGCATAACAAAAATTTGCCTTTCTGAGATGTAATAAATCTTGCATCATCAGTCATTCTTGAGTTCTGGTATCTAGAAAAGTTAATATACAAATATTAACAAAATGTGAAATGTATAAAAGATTTTAAATTAAGCAAGTACTCTTCTAGTAATTTACTTACCAGCAGTAATGTTCTATGTATCGAAAGTAGGTGCTTGTTCAGTCCGATGTTGTGGTACTATTGCCACGGTCTGTTGAAAAAAAATTAAGTATGTTATAGGAAAAGTTCCAATTTTTATTTTGGTTACATTTTTGGTAGTTTATAACATCTCTAAAAATACTTTAGTTTATTAGGATTTTAAAAGAGACATTTCCAAGATAATACTAAGAGAAGCATAAAAAGAGTAATTTTTTGTTCCAGTATATTCTATAGAGTTTATAAAGACTTGTTATGTTTTATTTCTGAACTTACCAAGAGAATTAGAGTAGTAGCAGAATGTTTGTTCTTTGATGTGAATTATCTGTTTTCTGTAGCTTTGAGGTCTGTTTAGAGAGAAAGTTTATGAAAATTACCAATGCATTTATATGTTCCATAAACAATGCACACTTGTTATAAAGCATTGTTACTTATTTGCTGAAAAGAACCTGGGATGACACATGTATTATGAGTTAAAGCAAAAGAAACATATTTAAGAACAGGAATAAATCATTTTTTACACAGCATTGTAACGTTTTTTTCCCCAAAACATTCTGGCTTCACAATATGTATTAAGAGTTACAGCCTAAGAAACAAATTAGAGAGTTTGAAATTAGGACACTAATTGTCAAATAACGTTAAGTAAATACAAAAAATATGTAGATACCTTTTTTAAATTTAAAGTGTCCAGTATCTTGAAGTTGAAGTATAACTTGATTTGTTTGTAGAGTCTGTTTAAAGGCAAAGTACATAAAGAAACAAGAATTTAGGTTACAAATCTTGGTTTACAAGTAATAGTAAGAAAACATTAGCATTTATTAACAGAGCTATATGATTACTTACTTGTAGTTTCAGGACGAATTTTCTTGCATAGAAGAATATAGATGGTGCTCCCAAAATTGGCAGTATGTGGTCACGAAGAATATTCCCTGCAAGTTGTATGGCTGTTTGTGACTGGTTTATATAGTCTATGTGTAATTAAGTTTGCTATCTGATTGGTCAGATATGTAAAGACGAGTTACTATTGGTTAGTTTGAATTTTTTTTAACTTAAACATTTTAGATATATTTTCTTATATTGTTTATCTAGAGGAAATGAAATGATATATTTATGTAATAAAAAACTCTTGTAATAAATATAGAATATGTACAATGAGTACTAAGTATAAATAAAGTATATTTACAAAAAGTTTATATCCAAATATCGTTAGTGCGCAAAAACACAATTTTTTCCAGTAAATGTTACTTAATAATTTGAAAATAAATTAGTGAAGTCTTTTAAAATGTGTGTATTACTAAGAGAATAGATTTATTGGTGTTATATATTAAAAATTGAGTATTATTTAGCAATCGATATTTTTATATAGACGAAAATAGTGCTATCGAAATTTTAGTATTCGATATTATTGTAGTGTGCTATATGTAGTATTGAGTGTCGATATTATGGTAGTCGAAAATAATGTTAACGATATTTGTGTAGACGATATTTTTGTGCATCGATATAGTTTGATCGATATTTTTGTCGTTTTCATGTTAAGTATAGGGTGTCGATATTAGTGATATCGATGTTTGAGACTCAATGTTATAGTAGGTCGATTTTTGTGATCAAGGCAGGGATCTGCCGAAACGCGTCGTGGCTGATGTGGTTGCACTTTAAAATTAAATAAAAAAGAAGAAGCACTGAATCGGGTCAACCTCGTCTTTGCTTGTTTGGCTGTTGGTTCTGTTGGGAGACTGAGACGAGTTCTTGCAGCATATATATATATATATATATATATATATATATATATACATATATATATATATATATATATATTCACTGAAAAAACCATAGGTTTCACACCAGTTATAGTTAGCTGGAAATTTTACTGATATAAAACCATTGAAATTCCCACGTTATAGTTAGTCGGACTCACTATAACTTGCGCGTGCAATGCACTGCTGATGACATCACATATTACATCACTCATGACATGGTGAGTGACATCACTCATGACATCACTGATGACACCATCCTTGTGACACAGTGACAGACCTCCTCTCAGTGTAAAGTAACCCTTGAGACACATATTCAAAAATAGAAACTGAAATTTTTAAAAAATGGACATACCTATATCAGTTACAACAAGCAATTCTGTACTTCCACTATCTATATACACATCCACTCATTCACCAACAGTTCTATATAGTCACTCATACATATACTCACTCATCATATGAAGAGATACACCTATACATCCTGTTACACACCGACATTCATCCAAAAGTTATTCACACACATATTCACACGTGCAAATAAACTATTGAACAACCATTTATTTGAATATAGAGTTATACACACACTTCCACCTTACTTCTATTGAAAATTACACATATTTATTCTCTTAAACAATCACTTATAGAAACACATACTTATTTAAACAGGAACTCTTACAATCTCTTACTCTCACATATACTCACTTATATACATCAATATTCATATATACTAGATTAAAACATATGTAGTTACTGATAAAGACACTAGTGAGACAGTCATTCACTCACTAACAAACACATATAGACACTCATCCACCCATACAGTCCTGTACATATGCTGTCTTCAAAACACATACAAACAAAGAGTCAGTCACTCATGCATCTATGTGCTAAGTAATACCCCCACCAAACCATATAGACACTCAAACTGATACTAATAAAAATATCAAATAACCCATATACATACGCATGTAGCTACTTATCAACACATGTAGCCACTTATACACAAAGTGAAACACTAATATATGTATTTAAATATTTAAACATAACTCACTAATATTTATTTTTCAGAAAGACACATATTCACTGGATGGTGTCATCAGTGATGTCATAAGTGATGTCACTCACCATGTCATGAGTGATGTAATATGTGATGTCATCAGCAGTGCATTGCACGCGCAAGTTATAGTGAGTCCGACTAACTATAACGTGGGAATTTCAATGGTTTTATATCAGTAAAATTTCCAGCTAACTATAACTGGTGTGAAACCTATGGTTTTTTCAGTGAATTTAATAGGTTTTTTAAATGCTAATTCCTAACTATAACCGGTGTGAAACCTATGGTTTTTTCAGTGAATTTCATAGGTTTTTTAAATGCTAATTCCTAACTATAACTGGTGTGAAACCTATGGTTTTTTCAGTGAATTTCATAGGTTTTGTTAATGCTAATTCCTAACTATAAGTTTCACTTTATAAATAAGACTGTTAGCACTCTAGTTGTTCTTTTTAACACTCTGGTACATTCTGTCATTGGGCTACAGTTGGGCTACATCTAGTTGAAATTTGGGCTACATTTACAATTTTTGGTCTCTGGTGGCCATCTTTGGGCTACATTGGGCTACTTTGGGCTACATTTGGGCTACATTTTGGCTACATTTTGGCTCTAACATATATTAAGCCCAATGTAGCACAATACATATTTTTATAAAGTTAATTTTTTTACAAACCACTTCAGAATAGGGCTACCTGTCCCTACAATTATCCCATTTTTTTTTTTTTAATTTTTGGGGGGAGCGCTCCCAGAGCGCGCCCCGGAGTGCGCCCCGAAAAGCGTATTTCTGAAAAGCGCCCCCGGGCGCGCTCCGGGGAGCGTCTCGTGAGCGCCAATATCGCAAACGAAAACATGATCGTGACGTATCGCGTAGCCGCGACCGTGTGATACGCACGGCGTAAGCGCACCCGGAAGTACTCGAGCGAATACGATCGCACAATGTAAACTTCCGACGCGCTTACGCTGCGCGCCCCCGTGCGCGTAGCGTAAGCGCGTCGGGTCATGTGAGCAGAAAATAACACTTTTCATTGGTTCATAACAGTTTTAGTTTCATAATGATGAAGCCCCTGGTCTTGTGACCTGAAAATAACACTTCTCATTGGTTCAGGACAGTTTTTTTTTCTAAATGATGAAAGACCCCACCTTTTTTCCTTATTCTGACTTTGTCCTTTGACTGAGGAAGACCTGTTTGTTGCTCTCTCTACTTTTTTGCTCCAAATAATGGCTTCAGTAGTAGCATCAGCTGGTGCATCTGCCCCACCACCACCACCACAACCACCAAGAGGACCAGCTCCAAATTATATTGGTGGTCAAGAACAGGAGGAGGAGGAAGAGGAAGAGGAGGAGGGGAGAAGAAGATGGCTGCCAGAAGAAAATACACCTTACAAACCCAAACCACACATTGTATGGCAGTTTTTTTCAATCCCAGAGGGGCAAAAAAAGGTGAATGCGCCCAAGGTGACTTGCCTCATCTGCAATGATGAACTTTCACGGGGCAACCCAAACAAAAAATATTCTTTTGGTAACTATACCATGATTCGGCACATGACCAGAAAGCACCCAAACAACTACTCTCGAGCAGAGTTCAGGGAACTGGCCAGTAACCTCCCCCAGTCATCAAGGACCCCCTCCCAAAGAAACCAACCCACCTCATCAGAACCAGAAACATCCGAGGTGATGCCTTGCATTCAGCCGAGATTTGCTGATTTTAAAATCACTTGTTCTGCATGTGGCAAGCTTATCGCCTATGGCGAAAAAAGCGTTAAGCTCATCGTCCTTGCAGGTGATAATCACAAGTGCCCCAAAAAGAAGTAATTTTTGGGGTTTTTTGTTTTTTTGCTCCAGTTGAGCCAGTTTCAATTCCCTTTTTTTGTTTCTCCCCCTAAAAAAATACAAAAAAAATATAAAACTGTTTTGAAAAGCCAAAAAAAGTTCAAAAAGTTCAAAAAACACAAAAAAAATATAAAACAACAAAAAGAAGAAAAAAAAAGTTCTTTTTAGAACTACCTCCAATTTCTAAATAAAAACTTCATTTTTTTAAAAACTCTCATCTTTTTCCCTCATTTTACGCTCCCCGGTGCGCTACCTGGTGCGCGCACCGGGCGCTTCCCCCGCGCAAAACGAAAAAAAAAAAATATTTTAAATGCCCCGCGGGGCCCTTTTATAGCCCCCACATCAAACCTAGGGGGTCAAAGGGGTCTATCCCTGACGCCTTATGGTCAGTTCCCCCTTTGTTTTAGCCACCTCTTATGTCTCGATTTTACCGAGACACAAGATGGCGGCCGCTCTGGACTGTTTCGAATGTTTGCAGACACCCGAGAGCCAATCAGCTTTCCATGCGCACCTCGCGTCACGCGCCCGGAGCGCTCCCTGGTGCGCGCACCGCTGCGCTGCTATAGATATATATATTTTTTGTAACCTAAATTACTCAAAATCCACTGCAGCACATATCTTGAGACATAGCAAAGGCACATCAGGCTACCAATCCCTACAATTTTGCCAAATTTGGTGGAAATCCATTCAGCCGTTCGGGTTAAAAGTGAAATCGACCGCCCTATGGAAATTAACATGGGGAAAACGCGTTTTGGGACCCCCCTTTTATCTCGGCCCCCGCTTGACGTATCCCCCCCAAACTTTCAAGGAAGCACCGGAGCTCGACGAGGCCATTTTCAGGAAATTTTCAGGCAGATTCGTCAACCGGTGCCAAAGTTATTCCAAATAGAATTTGAGATTTAACATTGAAAAAAATCCTAACTATAACTACCTACTGGCGACCGCCAGTAGGATATATATATATATATATATATATATATATATATATATATATATATATATATATATATATATATATATATATATATATATATATATATATATATATATATATATATATATATATATATATATATATATATATGTATATATATACCTTGTTTGTTGAACAAAGAGATGGAACTGGAACTCCGTTGATTTTCACTGTGGCTTTATTTCTTCATGAGTGTTACATTCCTCTACGTGTTTTGTCTGCAAGTCGCAGCCTTGTTTACGATATATATATATATATATATATATATATATGGATTATATATATATATGTCTATTGATATATATAAATTGCCTACTGGTGGTCGCTCCAATATATATTATATGTATACATTATGTGAATGTGTATGTTATAGTTAGGCTGACATTTCACTCATAAAAAAAACAAAGAAATTCACCCGTTATAGTTAGCTATCTATATCTCGTGCTGCTGCAATGCACTGCTTATAACCTCACATATTACATGACTCTTGACATTAGTGATAACATTATCCAGTGACTGTGAGTGTTTTTTAAAAGTTTATGAGTGTTATATATACACCAAGGTGTATTGGTGAATCAGTGGGTGTATGAATGACTGTATGGATGACTCAGTGAGTGCGTGACTGACTGTATAAGTGAGTGATTAGGTGTCTCAGTGAATGCATGTATCTGTCTTTCAGTTGATGTCTAAGTGGGTGTATGAGTGTGTTAGTGGGTACATGAATGGCTGTGTGGGTGATTGATTGGTTGTCTGACTACATCTATGGTTGTCTGGGTGTCGGTGTTTGTGGGTGAGCAGGTGTGTGACTGCCTGAATGGATCAATGAATGGGTGATTCAGTGGCTGTTTGGGGTACTGTTGCATGTGTGAGAAGTTGTATAGGCGAGTGAGTGTCTGGATGGCTGTGTGAGTGATTGATTGCATGTGTTATTATTGTTGAGTAACCGAGTATGTGAAAGGGAATATACGTGAGAGACAGGGTATATGAGTGACTGTATTTGTGAGTGAGGGAGAATGAGAGTGGCTATATAGATGAGTGCATGCTTCTGTATCGCTGAGTGAGTATGTGTTACTATTTGTGTGAGCAAGTAATGGGAGGGTGTGTAACTGTTTGGGTGAGTAAGTGGCTGTATGATTGACTGTATCGGTGAGTGTCTATGTGAGTCAGTAGTTCTATGGGTGACTCACTCAGTGTGTGAGTGCCTGTATGGCTGTATGAGTGGATATGTCACTGACTATATTAGTGAGTGAGTGGGTCTATGAATGGCAGTATGGGTGAGCGAGCTGATGGGTGCATAGATCAATGAATCAGTGAGGGTGTGTGTAAGTACTGGTATGGCTCTGTGAATGGGTTTGTGAATGGTTGTGTGAGAGTGGCAGTGGGTGAATAAATGATTCTATAGGGGTGTTCGTGGGTGCATCAGAGATGCTGTGGATGATGTCATCACTGATGTCATTTGAGATGTCATCAGTGAAGTCATTTGAGATGTCATCAGGGATGTCATCAGTGATGTCATGGACCCTGTCGTGAGTGAGTGATGTAATATGTGGGATGATAAGCAGTTCATTGCGGGTGCGTGAGTTATAGTTAGCTTAACTACCTATCAAGGCTGAATTTCTCTGGTTTTGTACAAGTGAAATGTCAGCCTAACTATAACGTCCCTGTACCCTTTGTTATTTTCCTTGAATTTCTAAGGTTTTTTAAATGCTAATTTAACTAGAACATCCCTGAAACCTGTGGTGTTTTCAGTTAATTTCTAAGGTTTTTTAAATGCTAATTTCTAACTATAACATTTCTGAAACCTGTGTTTTTTTCAGTAAATTTCTAAGGTTTTTTAACTAGCAGTCAGGTTTGCTCAGTGGTGGAGAAAGGGGTCTGGGCCTCCGACCTGCAGCAGAGGACGCTGGTCGCAGCTCCGGGATCGGCAGGAGAATCACCGGGATCAGCGGGAGCAAGCCACTACGACAACGGAGCCCCCCCCCCACCTACCGACGCAACAGAGGAATCCGAGCTGGCACCAGGACCAAAGGGGGAAGAACACCGGACCCTACCCCACCTCCCGCCGCAGCAGAGGAATCCGAGCGGACAGCTGGCACCAGGACCAAAACGGAAGGAACACCGGACCCCTCTCACTACCCGAAGCAGGGACCACATCCCGACGGCAGCAAAGGACACTGAAATCAGCACCGGGACATGTCAACGCAACCCCCCCCTCTCCCGCTACCTCATACTTAATATACTACTAATGTATCCTGCACTATTGCACAGTTACACAACCTGCATCCATTTTCACTCTTCTCTCTAAGGCACCGACTACTATCCCATATATCTCTGGTTGCACACGAGTGTCACCTCTGGCCCCTAGGGCGATATTACTGTGTAATATCGTATGTATTTGCTATACTGTAATATCGTATGTATTTGCTATACTGCACACTCGTATACCCTGGTTATGTTGATTGATCACTAGTGCCACTCTTGCACTCTATAACTTACTTTATGTATATGTTTCTCTGCACACTCTTACATGTGGGCTATGCTGATTGATCACTAGTACTACTCTTGCACTGTGTAACCTACTGTATGTATTTGTTTTCCTGCACATGTGTACCACTATACTACATTCCCCCATTCCCTCCTAAACCATCTTCGCAACATGGATCCTATCGGCAATCACACATATAAAATCAACTACCCACCGTCACTCACCAAAAAAGCCGCTAAACGCTTTAAACACAACTTCCTTAGGTCACACCCTGAAACGCCCTTTGCTGACACCTACTTTTCACCGGTCAATGGATCCCTGAACACTGATATCCTATTCCATACCACACGCAGAGCTCAATGGAGAAAAGCGTTCCTCACCCTACTCACCGTCTCCTCCACCAGGAAATCCGCTCACAGCCTAACTCTCTCCATCACATCATCCCAACTCTTTCCAGGCAGAGCCACCATCACCATTTACAATAACGGGATTATCCTAGCTCAACCCACAGACAGGAACCTGGAACTGCTAGACAACCTGTTCCCCACCTTCAAAGAGCACCTCTCCCATCCGCAGTCCAACACTCATATCCCCTCCAGTCCCACCGACCATGACCTCACAGCCACACACTCCTCAATCAGGGTCACACCTACCACCTCTGATCGCCCATCTCTCACCCACAACCCCTCTATCCCAGTTCAGCACCATGCAGTTGTAACACACGCCTCAAACACAGACACGGAGCGCTCCCCCTCATACTCCACTCACACCCCCACCCCTTTTACCAACCCCCAGACCTCCACACATACCATCAACACTCCTCTCACACCTACAGCGGGCATCATTACTCCGCTCACCCCTAACAACACAGCTCTCACACACAACACACCTAACCTAGTCCAGCACCAGGACAACTCGCACTGCGACAAATCCCCCCCTCCACCCCCCCATTCTCAGTCCCCATTACCCTCTAACCAATCACGCAGAACACACCTCCTCTCTTAATTTAACTCCCCCTCCCCACAACAGGACCATCCCCTATCCCATTTCCCCTCCTACTCTCAGCCCCCATTACCCTTCCTGCTCCCCAACCACGACTTTCAGTCTCCCAGCATACACCCTGACCCCCCGCCTACCACCAATGCCCTCACTCTTACCACCAACCTCCTCCCTACCTCATCCACACCCCTCCCGCCCAAAACATCTCTCCTCCCTAACACCTTCCCGTACACCAACACAACGCATACCTCCTCGAACACCAGCCCACGCTCCCACCTGCACACGAATTCCCTGGTCAGCCATTCACCTCTGACTGCCACCCCCACCTCCACCACCTACCCCACGATGAACATCATCATGGCCACCCTTACTCAGATCAAAGAAGACATACACAACATCAAGGAACTACTCGCCACCCACCCCATACACCCAGCACCCACCTTCCCTCCCAACTTGTCCCCTACCCGTCCAGCTGACTCCCTCACTCAACACGCCCCAAACCGGGCGTCAACTACTGCCCATAGGCGCAGCAATTGCCCCCGTCCCCCTCGTCGTCCCTACAACCCCCCTCACACAACTACACCTCCCCGCCCAACGGGTCCCCCACCCTTCTCACTAACTCTCTCACTCAACTCTCCCCCAACCTGACCTCACTCCCAGCTAGCAATCGCAACAACCGCCCTTGTCGCACCCACAACTCTACTTCTGACCGCAACACTCTCACCCTTCTCCGCTCCTACGACCCAGTCCCCCAAAATCACATAACCACCCCACACCTCAACATTCCCATGATACAATCAAATCCCCTTAGACCCCCACACTAAACAGCAGATTCTCCATCCCCAATAACCTCAGAAAAGTCCCTCTCTCGCTAGAACAATCTACCACCCGCATCACACCTCGTCTCAAATGCACTCTCCTCAACTGTAGATCGGCCTCGAAACACTCTGCCGCTATTCCTGATCTCCTCTTATCAACGGACCTTGACCTAATCATCCTGACCGAAACATGGCTAATTGAATCTTTGACACCTATAATGGACATTCTGGTTCCTCCCAACTACCACATTATCAGGCTAGACAGAACAGGCAAATTAGGTGGTGGAATCGCATGCATCTACAGGAATAACCTCTCTGTTCAGAAAGTCAATTCTACTTCCCTACCATCCCCAACAACCTGGGAATACATCTGCCTTGAAATTATCAGTGAGGGCAAACCGATATGTTCTCTTCACAGCATCTACCACCCACCCAGGGACAACTCCACCTTTTCCCAACAAATCATGGATATGATCTCAAACAATTCTGGATGGCAGCTCACCCAAATATACCTTGGTGACTTCAACCTCCACTGGAATGATGGCAAGGACGCAGTGGTAAATAGTCTTAAAAACTTCCTCAATGCCCTCAACCTCACCCAAATATGTAACAGCCCGACCCACGAGAAAGGTTCTATCCTCGACCTGGTCATCTCCAAAGAGGAATCTATCCAACTCGAATCCATCCAACCCTGTGACTGGTCAGATCATCATACTGTCACATTCTTCATCAATGAAAAAGTTAAAGTTAACCCGGCTCAAGTATCCAAGCCAAAAGTCTGGAAAAGAGACATGAAAAAACTCAACCCAGGCTCTCTGCCCCCTAACAGGTGCAATCTTCTACTGCCACCGAAAGGCGATACGAACGTTCAAACACTGACTGACCAGTATCTCAACACTATGACCTCTATAATTAATGAGGCTGCACCTTTGCAGCTAAAAAGAGCCTCTACTAAAATCTCCAATCCATGGTACGACGGGAGACTCAATGAAGATAGACGAGACATGCCAATGGCAGAGCGTACCTGGAGATCAGCTCCCTCGGCAATGCACCTAAAAGACCTGAAGAAAAAGAGAAACGCCTACTTCAGGAAAATAAAACGCTCAAAATCAGACTTCTTCAGCCTCCAGCTCGACCAAGCAAAAAACCGTCCGAGAAAACTGTTTGAGCTAATCAGATCACAATCCAAGGATCAACCCCAACCACTCATCACTGCGCGTGAGGCGCCATTCTGCGAAGTCTTCGCTGCTTTCTTTTCCCAAAAAACTGACAACATAAAGAGCGATCTCCTCATTGACGCAAGCCTCTACTCCAAACCACAGTGCCTAGCAGCCACTGAACCAAAAAACAATGCCACATGGTCAACCTTTGGCACATAATCAGAAGAAGAAATTGGCAAACTGCTCAGCACCCTGAAACCATCCAATCACCTCACGGACCCCCTTCCTGCTGCAGCAGTAAAAGACTTTACCCCCTTGCTTATCCCTTTCTGGACTAAAATTATCAACAGCTCTCTCCAAAAGGGAAGCATACCTGACTCACTAAAAGTTGGTCAGGTCACACCTCTCCTAAAGAAATCTACAGCCGACCCCTCTGATCTCAACAATTACCGTCCCATTACCAATATTCCCACCCTCGCCAAACTGCTGGAAAAATGCGCACAACTACAATTGGCTAAACACATTGAACAATTTGATCTCCTCAACCCGCACCAGTCAGGCTTCCGAGCAGGGCACAGTACAGAAACGGCTATGACTCACATAATTGACAACGCACTTCAAATGCTAGACCGGAACGACACCTGCATCCTCATCCTCCTTGATCTCTCTCCAGCATTTGATACTGTTAAACATGAGAATCTACTAGAGCTTCTAAACACAAGAATGGGCTTATCTGGAACTGTTCTCAAGTGGTTCACCTCCTTTCTTCACAACAGGTCGCAGAAATTCAAGAGCAACAACAGGATGTCCTCGCCAATACCCGTAACGCTAGGTGTCCCCCAAGGATCCTCTCTATCCCCAACTCTATTCAACCTAGTCATGGAACCGCTCACCACCTTGCTACAAGCATCCAATGTACACTTTCACATGTACGCAGATGACACCCAACTTTATCTCAAATTACAGTCCCCCAAGGACATCTTGCTCCTGAACTCAACGATCAGATGCACCCAATCCTGGCTGGCCGATAATCATCTCAAACTCAATGTCCTGAAAACAGAATTCCTTCTGATCTCACCTCCAGCGAAGGCCTCCACCACTCAAATTTGGCTTAAAGACCTAACTGCACTCAATGTCCAACCCACCATCGTGGACTCAGCAAAATCCCTAGGCATAACACTCGACACCAATCTGAGCATGCAGCAACATATCAGCAAGGCAACAAAGGGAGCAAACTTCCAGATCAACACTCTGAGGAAACTTAAACCCTTCCTCCCAGCCAAAGACTTCCAAACCACAGTACAAGCACTAGTCATCCCTCGAATTGTATACGGCGGCATCGCCCTCTGTGGACTCCCCCTAACTACAACCGCACCCCTAAGAGCTTCTCTAAACGCTGCAGCGAGACTCATCACTGGGTCAAAAAAACACTCCCATATTACCCCGGACTTGAAATCCCTGAACTGGCTGCCATTTGAAGCTAGAATACATCTGAAAATCGCCTGCCTGACACACAAGGCGGTACATCTAAACTCACCCAGATACCTCGCTCAGAAACTGACAATCTCTGGAGGAGCTAGAAACACAAGAGGCACAAACAATCTTCTGTTGAAACCTCGAAGATTCCGGAAGGAAAAAACATATAAGCGCTCCTTCTCGGGAATGGCGCCTAGGATCTGGAACTCTCTCCCGCCCGAAACCAGACTTATCTCTTCCACCACACTCTTTAAAAATGAAGTAAAAGCTATCCTCATGGCTAAATACACCTGAACTACTATCTTGATCACTGTTAGTACTCTGCACCGATCTATACTGCATGTTTGACCCTTTTGATTTTGTATTAACTGTTCTATTACTCACATGTTTGGCTTTGTAGCCACCTATTTGTACTACTTTGTACTCATGTTGGGCTTAGTTGCCACCTACTTGTACCAATTGACCTATTGATTTATCTGTTCAACCATGCCCATGTACTTCTCTTTGTAAAGCGCTCTGATATCTGCAAGGATCTTGTCCGCGCTATATAAAACTTTCAAAATAAAATAAATAAATAAGTTGACTTCATCCCCAACCAGTAGTGCACCAGGAGGTGCATTTGCAGATTGGGGGAGAAAGGGGGCATGGCCTCTTAGCAATCCCACTGTGTGGGACTTACTGAAGGTAACAGGAGAGGTAGTTGGCCCAAGCACCCCTCCTATTACCTCCAGTAAGTCCCACAGAGCAGTATTACTGAGTTCTGATAGCAGGCCTTGCCCCCTTTCTTCACCACTCTGCAAAAGCAGCTCCTTGCACCTTCTTGGTTGGGGGATGAAGTCTCCTTGGCTCTTGAGGTTCTGTGGGGGCCAACTAGCCCTCCTGTTAACTTCAGTAAGCCCCACACAGCTAGATTGCTGATAGTTGGTCAGAGGCCACACCCCTTTCTTTACCATTCTGAAAACATGTCTCCTGGTGCACTGCTGCTTATGGGACTGAAGTCCTCTTTAGTTCAGAGGTCATCAGGACACAAGGGGACCTCATCGCCTCACCAGCATTGTGCCAAGAGTGGTGCGGGAACATAACTAATAGATAACCCAGCTAAGTATAACTGCTAAATTTCTGCAAGTTTTGTACTAGTGAAATATGAGCCTAACTATAATGCTCCAGTACCTTTTCTTTTTTGCAGTGAATTTCAATGTTTTTTTAATACAAAGAAATGTTAATTAATATAAGTTAACCCATCCACTGCCACGCACTGGCTGTAACTGTGTGTGGCAGATGTTGGCTGCAGGATGTGGACAACCCCCTGTAACCACCAATACTTGTGCCACATACAGGCTTCAGGTGTGTGTAGTGGTGGTTGGCCACAGGGACCACCTTGCAGCCTGGCCTTGACGCCAACCTCCTATAACCACCCAACACCACACCATGAACGCCTTTCGGCTGAGCGCAGTGGGTGATAGCCACAGTGCCTGCCCTGCAGCCAGTCCTGTGGTCCACCTCATATAAGCTCCAAACCTTGCTCCGCGCATAGCTAAAGGGGTTTGGCGCTTAAAAGGGCGTTAGTATATAATATATATAGTGGGGCCACACAGACCACCCAGGGCCCCAGGGACCACCACCTACTTGATGCTAAAAAATAAAAAAAACTGTGTGGGAGCACACAGACCACTCCCCAGTCCCAAGGACAACCACCTCTCCAGGACACCAGTAAAAAACTATATTTTCAAGGGGCCGCATGCCCCCTAGAACCCACCACATCCCCGGTGCTTCAAATAAAAAAACCATAGGGGGCTCCTTAAACCCCCGTGACCCGGGGACCCCACCTCCCAAGGGCTACATTAAACACTATTTGTAAGGGAGGGCCACAAGGGCCACTACGTCCCCTGGGCCAAAGGCTTTCTGCAAAAGTGAGGGAGTCATGTACCCCCCTTCTCAGGTCGAATTCAACCCTGGGAACCCTAATCCCGGGGCCCAGTCATATATAAAATGGTGCACAGGGCACCCATGAAAGCCTATGGGGACCATGGGGGAGCCTCAACGCCCCTGTGGTCCCTACAGACTCCGATCTCCTGTGGAAGCCAGCTTTGCTTCCGTAAGCAGTGAGCTGCATTAAATAGGAGTTCCCTGCTTGTGGGAACAATGTTTTCATCTGTTTACCTGCAAAGATATTTTTATGCAAGGAAACAGATGAAAACTCCACTTTCTGCAAGCCGGAGCTGTCAAGTTATGTTTGCTTTTGGCAACTTCCACCAACTAAGAGCTAACAGCTACCTCCCAAGGGTGGGCACCTCAGGAGGTAGCAGGAGCCGGCCCTGGGGGTGATGTCCCCCAGGGCCATCTGTGGCTCCTTGAGTGGAGCAATGCAGCCCCCCTCCAATGTTTATTTCAGCCCCAGGGAGGTGGTGGTCCCGGGGGTTAGGGGTCCACTATGGACCACCTTTATTTTTTCATTTTAGCCCTGGGGAAGTGGCGGGCACATGGGCCACAAAGTCCCCCATGCAATTTAATATTTACCCTTGGATGTAGCAGTCCCTGGGGCTGTGGGGGCCACACGGGCCCCGGCTTCTAATAAAATACCTTTGTCCCAGGGAGGTGGTGGCATATATAGGGTTTATACTTACCTGCAAAGTTTTTTGCATGCATATGCCTTTAGAAAGCATGCCATTACCACAAAATGAAAGTATTTTACAGGTAATATAAACTCTTTATATAGATATATGCATATCAATAGAAAGGGTTTATAATTATCTGTAAAATACTTACATTTTCGTGGTAAAGGCAAGTGTGTGGAAAACAATTTGTGGTGAAGACATGTGTGGTAAAGACACTTTTGTTGTAAAGAAGTCTAAAGGAATTCATGGTGAAGGTAGTCGTTCCATCAGACATCCGCATCGTCATGTGATACCCCTCGCTGTGTCAATGTGTACTTGTGACAGTGTAAGCTGCTAGCAACTTCTTCCTGCTTCAAACATCAAAAGTGTAAGATGTGTCAGCTGATTTGCAAGCTAACACCATGAGCCTGCACCTGTACTATGTGTTAAAGTTCAGTTTAATGGAAAGTGTGATTCTGGCGTTTTCTTCCGAATTTACAGAAATGCACTTGGCCAGTAAATAAATATTTTAATGTAGATCAATACATTTTGATTACAATTACATTTTTTCCTACAATACATATATTAAGGACAGTGGAGTAGTTCAAAATGTTCTTTGCTCTCAGCCAGTAAGGTGGTGGATTAGTCAGGTCAAACAGCAATCCAGGTCTGAAGGTGATTCACCTCCTTTCTTCACAACAGGTCGCAGAAATTCAAGAGCAACAACAGGATGTCCTCGCCAATACCCGTAACGCTAGGTGTCCCCCAAGGATCCTCTCTATCCCACACTCTATTCAACCTAGTCATGGAACCGCTCACCACCTTGCTACAAGCATCCAATGTACACTTTCACATGTACGCAGATGACACCCAACTTTATCTCAAATTACAGTCCCCCAAGGACATCTTGCTCCTGAACTCAACGATCAGATGCACCCAATCCTGGCTGGCCGATAATCATCTCAAACTCAATGTCCTGAAAACAGAATTCCTTCTGATCTCACCTCCAGCGAAGGCCTCCACCACTCAAATTTGGCTTAAAGACCTAACTGCACTCAATGTCCAACCCACCATCGTGGACTCAGCAAAATCCCTAGGCATAACACTCGACAACAATCTGAGCATGCAGCAACATATCAGCAAGGCAACAAAGGGAGCAAACTTCCAGATCAACACTCTGAGGAAACTTAAACCCTTCCTCCCAGCCAAAGACTTCCAAACCACAGTACAAGCACTAGTCATCCCTCGAATTGTATACGGCGGCATCGCCCTCTGTGGACTCCCCCTAACTACAACCGCACCCCTAAGAGCTTCTCTAAACGCTGCAGCGAGACTCATCACTGGGTCAAAAAAACACTCCCATATTACCCCGGACTTGAAATCCCTGAACTGGCTGCCATTTGAAGCTAGAATACATCTGAAAATCGCCTGCCTGACACACAAGGCGGTACATCTAAACTCACCCAGATACCTCGCTCAGAAACTGACAATCTCTGGAGGAGCTAGAAACACCAGAGGCACAAACAATCTTCTGTTGAAACCTCGAAGATTCCGGAAGGAAAAAACATATAAGCGCTCCTTCTCGGGAATGGCGCCTAGGATCTGGAACTCTCTCCCGCCCGAAACCAGACTTATCTCTTCCACCACACTCTTTAAAAATGAAGTAAAAGCTATCCTCATGGCTAAATACACCTGAACTACTATCTTGATCACTGTTAGTACTCTGCACCGATCTATACTGCATGTTTGACTCTTTTGATTTTGTATTAACTGTTCTATTACTCACATGTTTGGCTTTGTAGCCACCTATTTGTACTACTTTGTACTCATGTTGGGCTTAGTTGCCACCTACTTGTACCAATTGACCTATTGATTTATCTGTTCAACCATGCCCATGTACTTCTCTTTGTAAAGCGCTCTGATATCTGCAAGGATCTTGTCCGCGCTATATAAAACTTTCAAAATAAAATAAATAAATAAGTTGACTTCATCCCCAACCAGTAGTGCACCAGGAGGTGCATTTGCAGATTGGGGGAGAAAGGGGGCATGGCCTCTTAGCAATCCCACTGTGTGGGACTTACTGAAGGTAACAGGAGAGGTAGTTGGCCCAAGCACCCCTCCTATTACCTCCAGTAAGTCCCACAGAGCAGTATTACTGAGTTCTGATAGCAGGCCTTGCCCCCTTTCTTCACCACTCTGCAAAAGCAGCTCCTTGCACCTTCTTGGTTGGGGGATGAAGTCTCCTTGGCTCTTGAGGTTCTGTGGGGGCCAACTAGCCCTCCTGTTAACTTCAGTAAGCCCCACACAGCTAGATTGCTGATAGTTGGTCAGAGGCCACACCCCTTTCTTTACCATTCTGAAAACATGTCTCCTGGTGCACTGCTGCTTATGGGACTGAAGTCCTCTTTAGTTCAGAGGTCATCAGGACACAAGGGGACCTCATCGCCTCACCAGCATTGTGCCAAGAGTGGTGCGGGAACATAACTAATAGATAACCCAGCTAAGTATAACTGCTAAATTTCTGCAAGTTTTGTACTAGTGAAATATGAGCCTAACTATAATGCTCCAGTACCTTTTCTTTTTTGCAGTGAATTTCAATGTTTTTTTAATGCAAAGAAATGTTAATTAATATAAGTTAACCCATCCACTGCCACGCACTGGCTGTAGCTGTGTGTGGCAGATGTTGGCTGCAGGATGTGGACAACCCCCTGTAACCACCGATACTTGTGCCACATACAGGCTTCAGGTGTGTGTAGTGGTGGTTGGCCACAGGGACCACCTTGCAGCCTGGCCTTGACGCCAACCTCCTATAACCACCCAACACCACACCATGAACGCCTTTCGGCTGAGCGCAGTGGGTGATAGCCACAGTGCCTGCCCTGCAGCCAGTCCTGTGGTCCACCTCATATAAGCTCCAAACCTTGCTCCGCGCATAGCTAAAGGGGTTTGGCGCTTAAAAGGGCGTTAGTATATAATATATATAGTGGGGCCACACAGACCACCCAGGGCCCCAGGGACCACCACCTACTTGATGCTAAAAAATAAAAAAAACTGTGTGGGAGCACACAGACCACTCCCCAGTCCCAAGGACAACCACCTCTTCAGGACACCAGTAAAAAACTATATTTTCAAGGGGCCGCATGCCCCCTAGAACCCACCACATCCCCGGTGCTTCAAATAAAAAAACCATAGGGGGCTCCTTAAACCCCCGTGACCCGGGGACCCCACCTCCCAAGGGCTACATTAAACACTATTTGTAAGGGAGGGCCACAAGGGCCACTACGTCCCCTGGGCCAAAGGCTTTCTGCAAAAGTGAGGGAGTCATGTACCCCCCTTCTCAGGTCGAATTCAACCCTGGGAACCCTAATCCCGGGGCCCAGTCATATATAAAATGGTGCACAGGGCACCCATGAAAGCCTATGGGGACCATGGGGGAGCCTCAACGCCCCTGTGGTCCCTACAGACTCCGATCTCCTGTGGAAGCCAGCTTTGCTTCCGTAAGCAGTGAGCTGCATTAAATAGGAGTTCCCTGCTTGTGGGAACAATGTTTTCATCTGTTTACCTGCAAAGATATTTTTATGCAAGGAAACAGATGAAAACTCCACTTTCTGCAAGCCGGAGCTGTCAAGTTATGTTTGCTTTTGGCAACTTCCACCAACTAAGAGCTTACAGCTACCTCCCGAGGGTGGGCACCTCAGGAGGTAGCAGGAGCCGGCCCTGGGGGTGATGTCCCCCAGGGCCATCTGTGGCTCCTTGAGTGGAGCAATGCAGCCTCCCTCCAATGTTTATTTCAGCCCCAGGGAGGTGGTGGTCCCGGGGGTTAGGGGTCCACTATGGACCACCTTTATTTTTTCATTTTAGCCCTGGGGAAGTGGCGGGCACATGGGCCACAAAGTCCCCCATGCAATTTAATATTTACCCTTGGATGTAGCAGTCCCTGGGGCTGTGGGGGCCACACGGGCCCCGGCTTCTAATAAAATACCTTTGTCCTAGGGAGGTGGTGGCATATATAGGGTTTATACTTACCTGCAAAGTTTTTTGCATGCATATGCCTTTAGAAAGCATGCCATTACCACAAAATGAAAGTATTTTACAGGTAATATAAACTCTTTATATAGATATATGCATATCAATAGAAAGGGTTTATAATTATCTGTAAAATACTTACATTTTCGTGGTAAAGGCAAGTGTGTGGAAAACAATTTGTGGTGAAGACATGTGTGGTAAAGACACTTTTGTTGTAAAGAAGTCTAAAGGCATTCATGGTGAAGGTAGTCGTTCCATCAGACATCCGCATCGTCATGTGATACCCCTCGCTGTGTCAATGTGTACTTGTGACAGTGTAAGCTGCTAGCAACTTCTTCCTGCTTCAAACATCAAAAGTGTAAGATGTGTCAGCTGATTTGCAAGCTAACACCATGAGCCTGCACCTGTACTATGTGTTAAAGTTCAGTTTAATGGAAAGTGTGATTCTGGCGTTTTCTTCCGAATTTACAGAAATGCACTTGGCCAGTAAATAAATATTTTAATGTAGATCAATACATTTTGATTACAATTACATTTTTTCCTACAATACATATATTAAGGACAGTGGAGTAGTTCAAAATGTTCTTTGCTCTCAGCCAGTAAGGTGGTGGATTAGTCAGGTCAAACAGCAATCCAGGTCTGAAGGTGAGCCCCCCCTCCCCCCCATAATCCTTGAGCATGGAGAGCTCTGTCTTTGCTTGCCAGGAGAGTATTCCTCAGCAAATGTTGTACCATGTTGTTAAATTTCTAGAATACGAAACTTGAAAAGGGAGACAGTATGTTACCAATATAAACTGCCTTGATATTCATCCTTGAAGGGTTCACAACTATTAAACGAGATTTTTTTTCTTCATGAAAGCTGCTAATGTGTTGCATTTGCTTCAAAGGGATTCTCTTTTACCATATTTATATCTTTATCACGCCTCAACATGTATTTTGCTTCAGAATCAGGGAGCCACCGAAGACTGGTCAAGGAAAGGGTAGGAAAATGGTCAGTGAGTTGGTTTAAGCAATAATATACGCCTCAGCCACTACATTAAGACTGTTCCTGATTGACAAATCAAGGCTAGATCATGGTTTGCGTAGAACTTAAACAGTAGGGGCCTTATTTATGAAGGCCTTCCGCCACCGGTGCGTCACTTTTTCCCATGTTAAAAGTGACGCACCGGCGGCGCAAGGCCTTCATAAATAAGGCTCTAGGCTTGTAAGCTTCACTCCTCATATTGACCTAAAAACCAAAATAGTAGTCAGAAGTTACGTTTTGTGTTATGTTCATTTTGTAGTTTGGAATTGTTTGAGCCAATAGTCTGGTTAGCGTTGATAATGAACTAGATCCCTTTAAAACTAGATATGCAACTCAGAACAACTTGTTATTTGGTATACCTTTTTCAAATCTATCTGGAAAGACTATTCTGTTGATACAAGAAACTCAGTTCCTCTTTTGGATACCCCCACACATCAAAGTAATCAGATTGTGTCAAAAGTGCATATAACTAAATGCATATAAAACTATTGACACCCTGGCAGTTCCTTCTTATTGCGCTGTTTACATGTTTTGATCCACCCTCTGTAACTGGTTGTCCTGTACATGTATATGGCCTAAAGACAAAAGGTCATTTTCTACATAAGGTTGTACTTGATTGCAGCACCATAGGTCACAGTATATAAGCCATTAGTACATCCATCTAAAGATTTGGGCCTAGATGTATCAAGCCGTTTGCGAATTGCAAAGGCCGAAATTCGCGGAATTTCGGCCTTTGCGAATCGCAAACAGGCTATTTGCATGTTTTGACATGCATCAAAAATTCGCAAATTAGGGAATCGCAAAAATTTGCGATTCCTTATTTTGCCATAGCATTTAAGGAATCGCAATTTGCGATTCCTTAAATGCTATGTATGTAGCATTTTTCAATTGCGAATTATGGTTAAGAAATCGCAAATTAACACCAACTTGTTGATGATGGTAATTTGCTAATTCTTTTCAAAATGCACAATTTGGCATTTTTGAAGGTGGTATGTGATGCACACCCATGCCCATAGGGCATGTATGTGCGCCATATGCACACACATGTACATTTCAGGGGTGCAGCAGGGTGTCCTTGAGACACCCTTGAAATTATTCTCAATTTGCGTTTAGCAAATTGCGAATCGCAAATTGAGATTAATTTCACAATCATTCCTATGGGCCTCCTGGCCCATAGGAATGAATGGGAAATTATTCCTTAATTGCGAATTCGCAAATAAGGAAGATTAAGAAATCGCTAAAAAATAGTGTTTTTTTTACATACATCCCATTTTGCGATTTCTAAATAGCGATTCCTTAAAAATCGCTATTTAGAAATCGCAAAATGGAATCTTGATACATCTGCCTTGATGCCCACATTTGGTACTCTTCTACATTTATTTGATTGAGTCACCTGCCAAATTGAGATTAAAGACCCACTCCTACTTTTCATTTAATTGGCATGAGATCTATGGCCAGGCATCGATAGGCCAAAATAAATCCTTTTGCACATTCTATAGGTGCGGCAAGTACAAATGTTATTGCTCAAAACTGTAAATCACAGTACTTGCTCCAACAGACGAAATGTGTGAGCTCAAGGTAAAATAGACTATATATGTGGAGTCGAAGGGTATAAAAAAGAATGGGAATGGGAGATTTTTTCTGAGACAAGGGACGCTTGGCCCCTCAGTACTAGGCTGCATAAAAATGATACATTAATGGTGTTCTAAATTTGGCTACACTACTGGGTACAGTAATTACCAAGCAGAGCATTCAGTTAGTCCAAAAAGTGCAGGATCCTTAGAGGGGAATATTCAAAAAGTTGCGACTAGGAGTCTTTTTAACAGGTATGGCCTATATAATTAAGGGGGTGGCATAAATCAAATGAATTGCGAATCCTGTATCTCACAAATTCATAAAGTCTTATTTGACAAACAATAACTGAAATTAGCCAGCAACAACATACTCAGGAGTAGTAAAACACGTCACAAGGTACATGTAAATTTCTGAGGAGCAAAGCAAATAATTTACGTTTAATGTAATCAGCAAAAATCATAGAAAGTTTGCTTGGGCTGCTCATAATACCAATGATCAATTGACGGTCTCGCCTTTGCTAGCCAAATCTTTACTTATGGATTTGCTTCAGGTGTTTGAAATGGGAGACGGTTGAGCTTTGCAAATAACTGTACCCCTACACTACTGATGTTAATCAAAATAAAATTGTGACCATAAGTGCTCTTACTAAGCATTACGCAATTGTTCCCCAGGCTGCCTTCCACACCACGAAACTAAATCCTACAAACCACTGTTTTCCAACCTTCAACAAACCCAGCTCAACGTAGCTATTCACATACCAATGGTAGTCCAGCATGGAGTTTCCATTTAAAAGACGTTGAGAAAATAGATGTTCTGGAGGGTTACAGGAAAGAACAGGGCACACTTTAGAGCCTCCATGGGCAGTAAACACTAAATAATACCAATTAAATACATTATGCTGCAAAGGTTGAAAAGAGTTTTGTCAGAGAGGAGACGTTGCAACTTTGGCCAACACACAGCGTTCTTCTGTGTGTTTTTGCTGCCAATTGGAAAGCAGTGATATTGCCCAGTCTCGGCCTCAGGGCCTCTGCTTCTATACAAATGGCCAGGAGAGGGGCCTGCGGTGCAAAACCCTTGCCATCTTCTGTTAGTGATTTCCTACACAATCTCACTGAGATTATGGACGTTGATAGGGCACCACACTGCAGATGAGCAACTGAACACTGAATAATAGTAATGCGGCCAAAGTTCAGAGGGCAAAATTAACCTTAACACATTTTAAGAAAAAAAGGCACATTTTGCTTTTTTTAGGTCGAGCCTAGTGCAGCATGCATGCGCTGCATATGGGAGGCTTCTTGTGAGGACTCAAAATTTCTCTGTGTGGGTCTTACCCCTCCCACACATCTATTTGCCTTTGCGTGCGTCTTTCAATAATGAAAGCACACAAATGGCCAAAGGCAGATGCATGTCCCACTTCACTCTCACGGCGTTTTGCTCTAGGGAACAAGTGGCTGGCAGCTGTATTCCTCCCTCATCATGGATCAGGTTACAAATTAGCAGCCTGCGCTCCATGTTTGCACCCCTCCCACTCTTCTTTGTTCTTCTTCGTAGCGTGGTCCGGTTTCACTTTAGGGCCTGCGGACCACGCTTGCTGAAAGTGACAATGTATTCCGACAGTGTGACCTTTACTTTCAGTTTAAAAATGGCACTGAGAGTAAAGACAGAAAAGCAACCCCCCGTGCCGGTCTACTTTTCTACCCATTGTAACCTCTATACTGTCTATAAACACCAATTTCATCACATCTCTCAAAGAGGCACAGGTGTTCGGGTTAACAAGGCCTTCGCATGTTTACATCATTTTCAACCCATCATGTGTTTTATTCATCTTTTGATGATACCTCATCTAGTTGTGAGTTCGTTTCTAGTTGGGTTTCTTTCATTGCACCTCCCATTGTGGATCCCGATTAAGGTTCTCTTGAAATATGAATGGATGTCTGGCAACAGGGGCGGGTGTTACCACTCTCTCGCTTATCCTACTAGTTTGTGTTCATACTTGATTCCTCTACTTCATTGTTTTGCCTGTTGTTGGTATCCTCAGTCGTTCGTGCTATACTTGTCTCTGACTATGCTCTGTATTCCTTGTGGACTACCCATGTCTAAATTTACCTTGGTTTTCCCACTGTATATGACAGCACAACACTGCTTCCCAGGTGTAGTGGTATTTGTTTCTTCTTCAGTTCTTGAGCAATATTACTGGTTTGGCTGGGGTTATTTACAATGGGACTCCAAGTAGCATGGAGAATATAAAGTTATGTTCCATATATCTTGATTATGAAGCTGCATTGTACTGTGACCCAGAGAGTCCGACCCAGGTCTTCCACTCTCTCACTCTCTCACTGACTGACTCTCTCACTGGCTAACTCTGTCTCACTGACTGACTATGACTCTCTCCCTCTCAAATACTGACTCTCTGACTCCCTCTCTCTCAGTGACTGACTCTCTCTCACTGACTGACTCTCTCACTCTGTCTCACTGACTGACTGACTGACTCTCTCACTGAGTGACTGACTCACTCTCTCACTGACTGACTCACTCTCTCTCAATCTCACTGACTGGCTCACTCTCTCACTCTCTCACTGACTGACTGATCCTCTCACTGACTCTCTGACTGACTGACTCTCACTGACTGACTCTCTCACTGACTGACTGACTCACTGACTGACTGACTCACTCTCTCACTGACTGACTGACCGACTGACTATCACTCTCTCTCTCACTGACTGACTGACTGACTGACTGTCTGACTCTCTCTCTCTCTCACTTACTAACTCTCTGACTCTCTCTCTCACTGACTGACTCTCTCACTCTCTCTCACTGACTGACTGACTCTCTCACTGACTGACTGACTGTCTGACTCTCTCTCTGACTCTCTCTCACACTGACTGAATCTCTGACTCTCTCTCTCTCACTGACTAACTCTCTCTCTCACTGACTGACTCAAACGTTCTCACTGTCCGACTCTCTCTCTCACTGACTGACTCTGACTTTCTCTCTCTCAATGACTGACTCTCTGACTCTCTCTCTCACTGACTGACTGCCTCTCTCTCTCTGTGACTGACTATCTCACTGACTGACTCTCTGACTGACTGACTGACTCACTGACTGACTGACTCACTCTCTCACTGACTGACTGACCGACTGACTATCACTCTCTCTCTCACTGACTGACTGACTGACTGACTGTCTGACTCTCTCTCTCTCTCACTTACTAACTCTCTGACTCTCTCTCTCACTGACTGACTCTCTCACTCTCTCTCACTGACTGACTGACTCTCTCACTGACTGACTGGCTGTCTGACTCTCTCTCTGACTCTCTCTCACACTGCCTGAATCTCTGACTCTCTCTCTCTCACTGACTAACTCTCTCTCTCACTGACTGACTCTCACGTTCTCACTGTCCGACTCTCTCTCTCACTGACTGACTCTGACTCTCTCTCTCCCAATGACTGACTCTCTGACTCTCTCTCTCACTGACTGACTGCCTCTCTCTCTCTCTCTCTGTGACTGACTATCTCACTGACTGACTCTCTGACTCTGTCTCACTGACCGACTGACAGACACTCTTATTCTCTGACTGACTGACTCTCTATCTCTCAATCTCTCTCACTGACTGACTCTCTCAATGACTGACTGTCTGACTCTCACTGGCTGACTGACTCTCACGACTGACTGACTGACTCTCTCACACTGACTGACTGACTAACTCTCTTACTCTGTCTCACTGACTGACTGACTCTCTCACTAACTGGCTTACTGACTCTCTCACTCTCTCACTGACTGACTGTCTGATTCTCTCACTGACTCTCTGACTGACTGACACTCTCACTGGCTGAATGACTCTCTGACTGACTGACTGACTGACTCACTGAGTGACTCTCACTGCCTGGCTCACTGACTGACAGACTCTCTCACTGATTGACTCTCTCATGCTCTCACTCACTGACTGAGTGACTGACTTTCAATCTCTCTCTCGCTGACTGACTGATTGACTCTCTCACTCTCAGACTGACTCTCACTGACTGACTCTCTCACTGACTGACTGACTCTCTCACTGACTGACTGACTCTCTCACATTCTCTCACTGACTGACTCACTAGCTTTCTCACTCTCTCTTTCTCTCACTAACTGAATGAGTGACTGACTGACTCTCACACCGACTGACTCTCTCATGCTCTCTTACTGACTGACTCACTAAATCTCTCACTCTCTCACTGACTGACTAACTAACTGACTCTCCCACTCTCTCTCTCACTGACTGACTGACTGAATCTCTCTCTTACTCTCTCACTCTCTCACTGTCTGACTCTCTCTCCGACTGAATCTCTGACTCTCTCTCTCTCTTGCACTGACTGACTCTCTCTCACTGACTGACTCTCTCACTGACTGACTCTCTCATCGACTTACTGACTCTCTCACCAACTGACTGACTCTCTAACTGACTGACTGACTCTCTCACTCACTCGCTCACTGGCTGACTCTCTCACTCACTCTCTGACTGACTGACTCTCTCACTGACTCTCTCACTGACTGATTCTCTCACTCTCTCTTTCACTGACTGACTAATTACAGATTTTCTGACTGACTAACTGACTGACTCTTTCACTGACTTTTATACAGGTACTATTTCCCAACATTCACCCTCCTGTTATTTATCCCCCCACCCCCCATAAAAAAGAAACCCATGAAAATCAACCATTGGGACAGGCAGATAAAAGTTGCCAGCATTGAAATGACAAAAAATTCTCAGAACATTATTTATTGTTAATACTTTTTTAATATAGTCATTCAGTTGTACATAATGCTTTCTTGGTCATATATAAGATAACAAAAATGCTTCTGACACTTCTTTATTATAACTTTTCAGCATGCTGCAGATTTCTGTACAACACAGCTTAAAGATATAGGCAAAGTCAATATCTGTGGCTAAACACTTATATGGTCCCAAAGGCGAGAGCTAAGGGCTATGCCAATGCTTGTTTTGACTTGGTCCCAGACTTGTTGTGGAGGTTGGTAGTAAAAATAATGCTAGGAGAAAACTACGTGGTAAAGGCAAGTGTGTGGAAAACAATTTGTGGTGAAGACATGCGTGGTAAAGACACTTTTGTTGTAAAGAAGTCTAAAGGCATTCATGGTGAAGGTAGTCGTTCCATCAGACATCCGCATCGTCATGTGATACCCCTCGCTGTGTCAATGTATACTTGTGACAGTGTAACCTGCTAGCAACTTCTTCCTGCTTCAAGCATCAAAAGTGTAAGATGTGTCAGCTGATTTGCAAGCTAACACCATGAGCCTGCACCTGTACTATGTGTTAAAGTTCAGTTTAATGGAAAGTGTGATTCTGGCGTTTTCTTCTGGATTTACAGAAATGCACTTGGCCAGTAAATAAATATTTTAATCTAGATCAATACAATTTGATTACAATTGCATTTTTAACTACAATACATATACTAAGGGCAGTGGCAGCTAGTAAGGTGGTGGATTAGTCAGGTCAAACAGCAATCCAGGTCTGAAGGTAAGCCCCCCCCCCCCCCCCAAAATCCATGAGCATGAAGAGCTCTGTCTTTGCTTGCCAGGAGAGTATTCCTCAGCAACTGTTGTACCATGTTGTTAGATTTATAGAATACGAAACTTGAAAAGGGAGACAGTATCTTACCAATATAAACTGCCTTGATATTCATCCTTGAAGGGTTCACAAGTATTAAACGAGATTTTTTTTCTTCATGAAAGCTGCTAATGTGTTGCATTTGCTTCAAAGGGATTCTCTTGTACTATATTTATATCTTCATCGCGCCCCAACATGTATTTTGCTTCAAAATCAGGGAGCCACCGAAGACTGGTCAAGGAAAGGGTAGGAAAGATGGTCAGTGAGTTGGTTTAAGCAATAATATACGCCTAGCCACTAAATTAAGACTGTTCCTGATTGACAAATCAAGGCTAGATCATGGTATTGCGTGGAACTTAAACAGTAGGCTTGTAAGCTTCACTTCTCATATTGACCTAAAAATCAAAATAGTAGTCAGAAGTGACGTTTTGTGTTATGTTCATTTTGTAGTTTGGAATTGTTTGAGCCAATAGTCTGGTTAGCGTTGATAATGAACTAGATCCCTTTGAAACTAGATATGCGACTGAGAACAACTTATTATTTGGTGTACCTTTTTCAAATCTATCTGGAAAGACTATTCTGTTGATACAAGAAACTGAGTTCCTCTTTTGGATACCCCCACACATCAAAGTAATCAGATTGTGTCAAAAGTGCATATAACTAAATGCATATAAAACTATTGACACCGTGGCAGTTCCTTCTTATTGTGCTGTTTACATGTTTTGATCCAACCTCTGTAGCTGGTTGTCCTGTTCATGTATATGGGCTAAAGACAAAAGGTCATTTTCTACATAAGGTGGTACTTGATTGCAGCACCATAGGTCACAGTATATAAGCCATTAGTACTTCCATCTAAAGATTTGGGCCTAGATGTATCAAGCCGTTTGCGAATCGCAAAAATTTGCGATTCCTTATTTTGCCATAGCATTTAAGGAATCGCAATTTTGCGATTCCTTATATGCTATGTATGTAGCATTTTTCAATTGCGAATTTTGGTTAAGAAATTGCAAATTAACACCAACTTGTAGTTGATGGTAATTTGCGAATTCTTTGAAAAATGCACAATTTTGCATTTTTGAAGGTGGCATGTGACGCGCACACATGCCCATAGGGCATGTATGTGCACCATATGCACACACATGTACATTTCAGGGGTGCAGCAGGGTGTCCTTGAGACACCCCTACACCCTTGAAATTATTCTCAATTTGCGATTAGCAAATTGCGAATCTCAAATTGAGATTAATTTCACAATCATTCCTATGGGCCTCCTGGCCTATAGGAATGAATGGGAAATTATTCCTTACTTGCGAATTTGCAAATTACGAATTCGCAAATAAGGAAAATTAAGCAATCGCTAAAAAATAGCGATTTTTTACATACATTCCATTTTGCGATTACTAAATAGCAATTCCTTAAAAATCGCTATTTATAAATTGCAAAATGGAATCTTTATACATCTGCCCCTTGATGCCCACATTTGCTACTCTTCTACATTTATTTGATTGAGTCACCTGTCAAATTGAGATTAAAGACTCACTATTACTTTTCATTTAATTGGCATGAGCTCTATGGCCAGGCATCGATTGGCCAAAATAAATCCTTTTGCACATTCTATAGGTGCGGCAAGTACAAATGTTATTGCTCAAAACTGT
The DNA here is from genome assembly GCF_964263255.1 of Lissotriton vulgaris. Classification (NCBI taxonomy): domain Eukaryota; kingdom Metazoa; phylum Chordata; class Amphibia; order Caudata; family Salamandridae; genus Lissotriton; species Lissotriton vulgaris. The sequence continues at coordinate 48,199 of NW_028245161.1, forward strand.
AAATCACAGTACTTGCTCCAACAGACGAAATATGTGTGAGCTCAAGGTAAAATAGACTATATATATGTGGAGTCGAAGGGTATAAAAAAGAATGGGAATGGGAGATTTTTTCTGAGACAAGAGACGCTTGGCCCCTCAGTACTAGGCTGCATAAAAATGATACATTAATAGTGTTCTAAATTTAGCTACTCTACTGGGTACAGTAATTACCAAGCAGAGCATTCAGTTAGTCCAAAAAGTGCAGGATCCTTAGAGGGGAATATTCAAAAAGTTGCGACTAGGAGTCTTTTTAACAGGTATGGCCTATATAATTAAGGGGGTGGCATAAATCAAATGAATTGCGAATCCTGTATCTCACAAATTCATAAAGTCTTATTTGACAAACAATAACTGAAATTAGCCAGCAACAGCATACTTATCAGGAGTAGTAAAACACGTCACAAGGTACATGTAAAGTTCTGTGGAGCAAAGCAAATAATTTACGTTTAATGTAACCCGCAAAAATCATAGAAATTTTGCTTGGGCTTCTCGCAATACCAATGATCAACTGACGGTCTCGCCTTTGCTAGCCAAATCTTTACTTATGGATTTGCTTCAGGTGTTTGAAATGGGAGACGGTTGAGCTTTGCAAATAACTGTACCCCTACACTACTGATGTTAATCAACATAAAATTGTGACCATAAGTGCTCTTACTAAGCATTACGCAATTGTTCCCCAGGCTGCCTTCCACACCACAAAACGAAATCCTACAAACCATTGTTTTCCAACCTTCAACAAACCCAGCTCAACGTAGCTATTCACATAACAATGGTAGTCCAGCATGGAGTTTCCATTTAAATGACGTTGAGAAAATAGATGTTCTGGAGGGTTACAGCCAAGAACAGGGCACACTTTAGAGCCTCCATGGGTAGTAAACACTAAATAATACCAATTAAATACATTATGCTGCAAAGGTTGAAAAGAGTTTTGTCAGAGAGGAGACGCTGCAACTTTGGCCAACACACAGCGTTCTTCTGTGTGTTTTTGCTGCCAATTGGAAAGCAGTGATACTGCCCAGTCTCGGCCCCAAGGCCTCTGTTTCCACACAAATGGCCAGGGGAGGGGGCAGGGGTGCAAAACACTTGCCATCTTCTGTTAGTGATTTCCTACACAATCTCACTGAGATTATGGAAGTTAAAAGGGCACCACACTGCAGATGAGCAAGTGAACACTGAATAATAGTAATGCGGTCAAAGTTAAGAGGGAAAAATTAACCTTAACACATCTTAAGAAAAAAAGGCACATTTTGCTTTTTTTAGGTCGAGCCTAGCACAGCATGCATGCGCTGTATATGGGAGGCTTCTTGTGAGGGCTCAAAACTTCTCTGTGTGGGTCTTATTCCTCCCACACATCTATTGGCCTTTGCGTGTGTCTTTCAATAATGAAAGCACACAAATGACCAAAGGCAGATGCATGTCCCACTTCACTCTCACGGCGTTTTGCTCTAGGGAACGACTGGCTGGCAGCTGCATTCCTCCTTCATCATGGATCAGGTTACTAATTAGCAGCCTGCGCTCCATGTTTGCACCCCTCCCACTCTTCTTTGTTCTTATTTGTAGCATGGTTCGGTTTCGCTTTAGGGACTGCGGACCACGCTTGCTGAAAGTGACAATGTATTCCGACAGTGTGACCTTTACTTTCAGTTTAAAAATGGCACTGAGAGTAAAGACAGAAAAGCAACCCCCATGGTGGTCTACTTTTTTCTCCATTGTAACCTCTATACTGTCTATAAACACCAATTTCATCACATCTCTCAAAGAGGCACAGGTGTTTGGGTTAACAAGGCTTTCGCATGTTTACATCATTTTCAACCCATCATGTGTTTTATTCATCTTTTGATGATTCCTCATCTAGTACTGAGTTCTCTTCTAGTTGGGTTTCTTTTATTGCACCTCCTGTTGTGGATCCCTATTAAGGAAGGTTCTCTTGAAATATAGATGGATGTCTGGCAACAGGGGCGGGTGTTACCACTCTCTCGCTTATCCTACTAGTTTGTGTTCATACTTGATTCCTCTACTTCATTGTTTTGCCTGTTGTTGGTATCCTCAGTCGTTCGTGCTATACTTGTCTCTGACTATGCTCTGTATTCCTTGTGGACTACCAATGTCTAAATGTACCTTGGTTTTTCCACTGTATATGACAGCACAACACTTGTTCCCAGGTGTAGTGGTATTTGTTTCTTCTTCTGTTCTTGAGCAATATTACTGGTGTGGCTGGGGTTTGTTACAATGGGACTCCAAGTAGCAAGGAGAATATTAAGTTATGTTCTATATATCTTGATTGTGAAGCCGCATTGTTCTGTGACCCAGAGAGTCCAACCCAGGTCTTCCTCTCTCTCTCTCTCTCTCTCTCTCTCTCTCTCTCTCTCTCTCTCTCTCTCTCTCTCTCTCTCTCTCTCTCTCTCTCACTGACTGACTCTCTCACTCGCTCACTGACTGACTCACTATGACTCTTTCTCTCTCAATGAGTGACTCTCTGACTCCCTCTCTCTCAGTGACTGGCTCTCTCTCACTGACTGACTCTCTCACTCTGTCTCACTGACCGACTGACTGACTCTCTCACTGAGTGACTGACTCACTCTCTCACTGATTGACTCACTCTCTCTCAATCTCACTGACTGACTGGCTCTCTCACTCTCTCACTGACTGTAGTAAATTTCTTTATTCAGCATTTCATAATAGAAATCCATAAAAGCATTTTTATACACATTGTACCATAAGATCAAAATACAGCAATGTTTACAATAAAAACATTTTTCCAGTGCAAATTTAAGAGGTGTTGCTTAAAAAAGAGATAAGATCTTTTTCCATTTGATTCAGTTCAATATGATTAAAGAAATTTTTCCTCACAGATTATTTCTATGTTTAAAAATACATATTAAAAAATTAACCATGTGGTAGCAGGTAATTTCGGAGTCCAAAAGTTGAAGGCGCAACATGGCAGGGCGACACTGTCTTAGGTCCCATGATTTCAGCAGTGGTACCAGTCAAATTTTGCGATGAGCATGGTAATATTTACAAAACAGTACTGTATGTATGGTGGTCTGTACAGATGTGTCATCGCAAGGACAGTGGCCTAACGTTTGTTCCCAAGTGTTTCTCGTTGGGAAGGCTACTAACCGATGGAAAAGATTTAGTCTAAATCTGGTTAGCAGGAAACGATCAAAGATGCCAATTTCCAGCGCTAGGTAAGGCTGAATAGTGGGGGCAAGATGAACCATAATTGCGTGGTGAACAGAGGATTTCCCTATTTCACTTGCAAGTCTTATTCCATCTAAGTGGTTCAGGGCCATTTCTTTTAACTCCTTCTTGGATATTTCAATGATTTTTTCCGGTGTTATGTAATAATCCTCTAGGCCTAGATCTATAAAGAAGTTTCTAATATAGGCAAGCCATTTTATATCTCCTGAATGATCTAGTGCCATAGAATCCACCATAATTCCTCTAGTTAGCATGTTTTTTTCTGAGGTCCAGATACGCCTCCACAATAGGAGAGGTTGGATTTTAGCCAGATCCTCAATGTAAGGTATGCCTAATTCAATATGGGATGCGTATATAGAAATTTGCTTCGGTGCAACTAGAAGAAATCTTAGAAAGGCGTTTTCTGCCACCTATAAAGCGCTGACATCGACATGCCCTCAAACCTTAGCCCCATACAGAGCTACTGCTCTGCATTTTGCATTGTAGATATTCAGCATTTCCACAGGAGATCGTTTACCTAGTTTTTGTGAAAAAGCCATTAATGCAGCTAATGCACGCTTAAGGGAATGTTTTCTAGCCTCAACTGCCGCTTTCCAAATTAATTTGTCGTCTATTGTAATCCCTAGGTAAGGGTACTGGGCCGTCAATTCAAGGTTTTGGTTGTTAAGGGATATGTTTCTGAACCCTTTTTTCCCTTTGCCTACCACCATTACAAAGGTCTTCTTGATATTGATATGGAGGTCAAGGCTACCCATGAAAACCGCATACCTAGTTAACGCTTTTTGGAGTTCTCGTGGAGTACGGGCCAAGATGACAGCGTTGTCCGCATAAAGCAGAGCGGGAATAGGGCGTGATTTTACTTGGGGGAGGTCTTGAGCCCCCCTCAAAAGTTCCGTCTCCAGACCGTTTGTATATAAGGAGAATAGGAAGGGGGCCAAGACACAACCCAGCCTTACTCCACGCTCTACTCCAAAAGACGCGGTCAACTCGCCCCCAACACCATAGAGTACTCTTGCTGAGGCCTTGGAATATAATTCCCTTAAAAAGTCTAGGAGAGTGGTATCCACGCCCATTTGTGATAGAACTAGCCATAGCTTGGTATGGGACACGCAATCAAAGGCTGCGGAGAGGTCAACATACACCATGTAAAGTTTATCTTTTTTTGCATGGACATATTTACCTACAATCATTGACAGATTAAGAGCCTGCTCCACGGTGCCAAACCCCTCCCGAAATCCAAATTGTAGGTCTGACAATACCCCCCTATCCTCTGCCCATTGTTGGAGACGCTCGAGTATGACCCTACCGGCTACCTTACCCACTGAATCCAATAATGAAATTGGTCGATAGCAGGTAGGGCCTTGACGGTCTCCTTTTTTGAAGATCGGGACCATGATAGACTTAGTCCAAGATTCCAGGAGCCCTTTTTTTGCAGCTGCTGTACACACCCTGGTCAATATAGGGGCCCATAGGTCTGTATTGTGTTTGAAGATGTCCACCGGGACTCCATCAGGGCCCGGAGCTTTTCCGTTTTTACTTAAATTTATAGCCATAAAGACTTCAGAAATGTCAAATTCTATTTGAATGGGGTAGTCAACAGCTGGTTGAATTATTTCTTCACTCTCAGAGGATGTCTGTTTCCTAAATATTTTTGAGAAGTGAGAAATCCAGGCTCCTTCTTCTATAGCTACTTCTATTTTTGGGAGGTTATCATCAGCTAGAAAAGGGAATTTTACTACTCGCCAAAAAGCCTCACTGTTTTTCTGTAGGGCACTTTTATGTAGTTCATCCCAAAGGGTTTGCTTCAATTCGGCTTTTCTTTGCTTTCGAGTGGAGAGATACTCCTTTCTGAGTCTTGCTATTACCCGTGGGTCTCTATTTTCATTGTTCAGGGCCAATTTGAGCTTAGTGTGCGCCGAGGTACAACTGTGGTCAAACCAACCTCTTTTATTTAGAGTTTCTACCTTTGGTATTTTTGTCAGAAGGCCCTAATGACAGTTAGAATTTTGCGGAAGTTAATTATAACTTCCTCCTCTGTCACAGTTAAGTCAAGGCATTTTATAATTTAAGGGTATGCTGCTTTAATCACTTTCTCGGTAATTTGTCCAGGGTCTATTTTCCCCCATGTTTGGGTATACCCGTTTACCTGCGCCAATTGCAAGTTATTCTGGTTCAAAGCTTGGGCTATCGTCGTCTCAAGAGATTATTGGTATAATAAGTTGAGCTCTATCCTTATGGCAAGGTGGTCACTTAGTGTATTTGCTAGGGGCTCAACATGTTTGATCTTGTTTGACAACCCATCTGATATGAGGACATAATCAACAGTGGTCTGGTAGCCTCTCCCTATATAGGTCGACTCTGGGTTTCTTGTTTTTGGGTTTAAGTTGTTAACTTTTATAAGTCCCAGGTCAGACATAAGGTCGTTCATGACTGTGCCTGATTTAGTGTGGCAGAAGTGAATGGGGGGAATGTCTTGATCCTTAATCATTTCGATACAGTTTTTGTTTAAGCAAGGGTGCAGATTAAAGTCCCCTCCCCATAAGAAGAAGACAGCACCTTTCCCTCCTTTCATCTGTCTAAGGTAGGATAGTTTTTCATTAAGGTTTTAAATTAGTCCCGTAAATTCTCCTGCCTCCAAGTTATTGTAAAAATTAATGAGTACAATAGTCTCATTTTTCGGTAGGGAGAAGGAGAGAAGCTGAAAATTAGTGTCCAATTCAAGAGTAGTTATTTTTATTTGGACAGTATTCGCTATATAAATTGTTAATCCCCCCTTTGCTCTGCCCATGTTCCCAACTACAGCTGGAGAAAAAAACGCCTTGAAACCCAAAAGATGGAGTTCCGTTGATGACCAAGTCTCTTGGAGACAAACGATTTGGTGCTTGTCTAGGAAACTTATGGCGGTACCGTCCTCAATCTTGGGGCGGAGACCGGCAATGTTCCAAGACACGACGCTTAGAGCTTGGGGGTCTCTGGTTGGGAGTTTAGGTATTTGTGATCCACTATTACACTCTAAATTCCTTTTTTTGGGGGGGCTGGGATGTTTTTTATCCTGTGATGGTCAGTCAACTAGCTCAAGGCCACTGTATCTATTCGACATTGGGATGCCATTCCAACCCTCCCAGGGTAGTGGCTCTCTGTGGGAATCCCTATAGTAAGGCCCTCCCCAGTCGTCCCTTTCTCTACCCCGATGTCGAGGGCCTACTGTATGCCAGGCTCCATCATGATGATATCCATTTCGATTTCTCGAGGGGTAAAAGAAGGAGAGGCGCTTGTTCCTATAGCCCCAGTTGAGGTCTGGTAGTCCCAGGCACAGATGTGATCAACTAATCTGGGATCATCAAAGGTGATAATAACACAATCACCTTGTATCGTTTTTTTGCCATGTCCTACCCAGGGGGCTCTTCTTACATTAAGATCTTAGGTGAACAGTAAGGAGGAGGTGGGCGATTTAAATTTAACCAATGTTGGACCTTGTTCTTTAATGACCAAGTTGCTTCATTAGTTTGGTCTCTCAGTTCAGGTACGCCAGTCATTACGACTGTGAAAGGACTAGCCTCCGGTGGGAGGTTGACGGAGAGTCTTCCATCATGAGGTCCTCTATCCCACCCTTTATTCAACTGTGTGGCAGGTGTTTTTAAATCTGTGTTATTATGTGCCAAGTTAGTGTTAGTGATATTGTTCGGAGTATTACTTAGGGTGTTATCTAATGTCTTTTTTTTAGTCGCTAACGGTTGGACTGGTTTAGTTATTGGTGGAATAGATTGTTTGTTTTGAGCATTTGAGGTTGCAGGAGGCTGCTTGACTCCTCCTATTTTTTGTCCCAGTTGGTTCGTTTTAGTTTTTGCAGGAGTTGTCAAGTCAGCTAATGCTTTTTCTATGTGTCCCAGTCTTAATTCTAATGGTTTGAGTAGGTGTTTAAGAAGGTCTCCAATTTTGGTTAGTAGGTGGTCACTCGGGTCGGTATTAGCGTCTACCTCCTTATCTAGTGGAAGGTCTGTTATGATTTCCCCGGTAGTAGGGGCCAGGGTATCAGTTAGTGCCTGATGAACAATCACATTGGGATTTCTTTTCTGTTGTATAATGGTTCGACTTTCTCCTGTTTTATTAGGAATTTTGTGTGTTTTTTTAGACTTTCGATTATTCGAGGCTATAGGTTTTTTCTTACTTATTGCACCCTCCCTCCTCCCTCTTGACTGTCTAGTTTCCTCAGGGGTAGTTTCAATCACTAGATCGGGGTTTTTTTCTAGATCCAATGATAGTTGTGAGTCAGAGAGCTGTGAGACCGATAGATCCACCATGGTAGGGAGGCTAAGCCTTTGGCCACAGGTTTCACTTGGTCCAGGGTCACTGCATTGCTCTGGCGTTCGTGCATCCACCAGATGTCCCATAGAGGACCTTTTTGCGTTAGCTAAATCTTGGGAGACTCTACGTTCTATCAGGGAGATACTTTGATCTATGAAGGTGTTTGCTCTAGTGATAAAATTATCTATAGGGCCTGTGATTTGTCCCTCCTTTGCAGCAGTTTTACTTCTGCTACCTCGTGTAGACATAATAAACGTTTACAGTGCGGCCTACTTACAGTAAAGGGGAAAATGGGATATATGTATATAATCAGGACCTCAAAAACAGTATTAAACATTTTGGAATATGGATGTTAGGGGGGTGGCTCAGCCCAGTCTATAACGGTCTCTAATGGGTACAAACGGGCCCGCCCTTGGCCCGGGCTTCGCCCGGCGCCGCCCGCGCGCGTCCCGAGGTTGCAGGTCTGATGCTCCTGAAATAGAAACGGGGGGAGGGGCGGGAAGAGGCACCAGGTGCGTGCGATGTCAGGAGCGCTGAGAACCCTGGTCCTCGCAGTCCCGTTTCCCCACAGTCAGCAGCAGTTCGGTCCAGGTAATAGAGGGACCCGCTCTTCAGGTCAGCAGACTCCCCAGCACAAGATGCAGCAAGGACTCCGTGTTGCGCAGAGACCCAGCAAGTGTTCAAAAGGCCAGAGCGACTTCGAGCGTCACCCCTCTCACTGACTGACTCTCTCACTCGCTCACTGACTGACTCACTATGACTCTCTCTCTCTCAATGACTGACTCTCTGACTCCCTCTCTCTCAGTGACTGACACTCTCTCACTGAATGACACTCTCACTCTGTCTCACTGACCGGCTGACTGACTCTCTCACTGAGTGACTGACTCACTCTCTCACTGACTGACTCACTCTCTCTCAATCTCACTGACTGACTGGCTCTCTCACTCTCTCACTGACTGACTGACTGATCCTCTCACTGACTCTCTGACTGCCTGACTCTCACTGACTGACTCTCTCACTGACTGACTGACTCACTGAGTGACTCTCACTGCCTGGCTCACTGACTGACAGACTCTCTCACTGATTGACTCTCTCATGCTCTCTCTCACTGACTGAGTGACTGACTCTTTCAATCTATATCGCTGACTGAGCGATTGGCTCTCTCACTCTCTGACTGACTCTCACTGACTGACTCTCTCACTGACTGACTGGCTCTCTCACTGACTGACTGACTCTCTCACTTTCTCTCACTGACTGACTCACTAGCTCTCTCACTTTCTCTCCCACTGACTGAATGAGTGACTGACTGACTCTCTCACTGACTGACTCTCTCAAGCTCTCTTACTGACTGACTAACTGACTCTCCCACTCTCTCTTTCTCTCTGACTGACTGACTGAATCTCTCTCTCACTGACTTACTCTCTCACTCTCTCTCTGACTGACTCTCTGACTCTCTCTCGCACTGACTGACTCTCTCTCTCACTGACTGACTCTCTCACTCTCTCTCACTGACTGACTCTCTCACCGACTGACTGACTCTCTCACCAACTGACTGACTCTCTAACTGATTGACTGACTCTCTCACTCACTTTCTCACTGGCTGACTCTCTCACTCACTCACTCTCTCACTGACTGACTCTCTCACTGACTCTCTGACTGACTGATTCTCTTACTCTCTCTTTCACTGACGACTCTTTACAGATTTTCTGACTGACTAACTGACTGACTCTCTCACTGACTTTTATACAGGTACTATTTCCCAACATTCGCCCCCCTGTTATTTATCCCCCCCACCCCCAATAACAGAGAAACCCATTAAAATCAACCATTGGGACAGGCAGATAAAAGTTGCCAGCATTGAAATGACAAAAAAACTCAGAACATTATTTATTGTTTATACTTTTTTAATATAGTCATTCAGTTGTACATAATGCTTTCTTGGTCATATATAAGGTAACAAAAATGCTTCTGACACTTCTTTATTATAACTTTTCAGCATGCTGCAGATTTCTGTACAACACAGCTTAAGGATATAGGCAAAGTCAATATCTGTGGCTAAACACTTGTATGGTCCCAAAGGTGAGAGCTACTGGCTATGCCAATGCTTGTTTTGACTTGGTCCCAGACTTGTTGTGGAGGTTGGTAGTAAAAATAATGCTAGGAGAAAACTATGTCCACTTCCACTATGGTATTTACCTTTCAGACCCAGCGTTTCCGATCTGATAATCAGAGTCTTCCTTTCATGAATAAATTATAACTCCTTCTATCTCACACAGCTCTCAGAAAAGGGTAGTAGGCCCGATCAGGAACGTAGTTGCAAAGAAATAATAAATCAGCCAAACTGCCGACAAGCTCCATGGCTCACCCTTTTCTAGTGTAATGTCATGAAGAACAAATGGTGCAACAGCAAAAGAAGACAGAGTTTGTTGGTTTGATGTTAAATAAGGATTATAGGACTAGCGTGACTTTAAAGGAAAGCAAACAACATGCAAGATGTAAACATGTACTGTATAGCTCACATGGATTACATTTCCGATGTTACAGTTATTGTTCAGAACTCGATCAGGGTTATTGCTTGCACAGTTAGGGACATCGTTATAGGGCCCGATGAGGACGTATTTCAAAGTCAATGTTTAATTATTCTTGGATCTGAGACCCAGGTGGACCCGGCTCTTTGAAAGCCCTGATAGTCGTGTTAGTCTAGTTTCAAGGACCCTAACGAGGTCTCAGACAGTGATAAGCTATTGCTCAGTTGATCGTTTGTAGGTGTACAGAGTGCCATTCAATGATGTGCAGACTTTTCGTGGTGTGCTTGAGGTTCAGGGGGATGATCCAAAAGTGTTCTGTTAAACTTGCAGCTGTTCTTAAGCATGGGGACGGTAGAAATGGATGAAAGACCACGGCATTTTGACGAGCACTTACCATCTTTGAGAAAAGAGTCTGCGCCATTTATCGTACATAGCCGGTAGAATGAGAGCTCATAAATGTGTGAGAATATAGGAGCGTTTATGAAAACTGAGCAATAGAGTACATTTTACAGGAAAAAAGATGATAGTTTTCTATCCGTAATGCCAGCTTTGGGGTTTGAGAGAGGAGATAGAAGGATGATTTGTTCATAGGTCTTCGGAAATTGCTAGCCTTCTGTATCGTTGCTACTCTGTCGAAAAATGACCCTAATTCAAAGGCATCCTTTGGGGGAAAACTACATGTTTACCGTAGAGCTGAGAGCTTATAAATAGACAGTTTGCTTCAGAAGACGCGCTCTCTGTGTAGAAATGGAACATCCGCCACTGATCCCGACGCACTTTAGTCCAGAGTTTGAAACCATTGCTTGCACAAGTGATTTAAAGCCTCATAAAAACAACCATTTGCAAAGGCGGGACTGTGGAGATGACAAAGAGAAGTACAACAAATCGATTGTCAACACCCAGCCAGTCTGCGTGATCCAGCCCTCTAGAGCAATTTTCGGAAAAAGCACATACATTATGGAGACGTACAAAAAAAGTTTGAAACCTGTGGTTGTGAGGGTGCCTGACGTACTGCCGTTTAATACGTCCTCTCGCAGCGGGGAGTCCATGGCGAGGAGTCTATTTCAGAGCAATCATTCCCGCTTCTTTTTTCTCCCATTTATTTCAGATTTAGCATTTCCCTTTCAAATATATCAAAATTGTCTGGCATTTCTTCCTATTATCTGGAAATGCTTCAGCGCTGGTGCTTTACTGCTGGTCAGGCTGAAACACTGACTTTCAAAGTAGCTGCGGGTAGCATGGTTTCACTTTTGCGTTTCTATATTCACATGAAGATAAATCGTTAAAGCCATCTGTTCTTAAAACGTTTCTAATTAGATTGTATACGTGCGCTTAAGAAAGTATCAGCAAGACTCATAGGGGAAGATTTACAAGCCCCTTGCGTCTCTTTTACGCCGCCGTTGCGTCACTTTTATGACGCAGCGGCGGCGCAAAAGATGCTCCATGGTGCGGGATATTTACAACGTGACGCATCTGGGAGATGCGTCACGATGTAAAGCCCTGCGCCATAAGGAGGCGTTCCGGCGCAGGGGGGGGGGGCGTTCCTGCACAGGAACGCCTCCAAAAAGTGGCTGAGTGAAATCTACAAGATTTCACTTAGTCACTTTTAGACCAATGCTGCGTCAAAACCCTGCGCTTGCTTGAAGCAGGCGTAATGCTAGACGCAGCATTGGACAGATAGGGCTCCCCAGAGCATTGCTGGAGCTGCGTCGCGCTTGCAACGAAACTCCAGCAATGCGCCGTCTTTACGGAACAGATGTGTCACGCTGCTGTGCTGTTTTTTGCCCCATGGTGCGCCGCATTGTAAATGCGGCGCACCATGGGTGGCGGAGCTGCGGCGCACAATAACTGGCGCATCCCTGGGGATGCGCCAGTTATTGTAAATCTGCCCCTTACTCGTTAATGGCCGCACTTCCCCTTCTCAAGAGATCAGCTCCTTTTTGCAGTGCTCACTGGTTGAAAGATTTATGGCTTTGTTGTGTCCTATAGTTTGGTCAGTCCAATGTTTGCACCATTTTGTGGTCCTACTCTAGCGATTTATGCTGTAATTTCCTAGGTGTTGTAGGGAGAGAGCTCCGACAGTGTAGTGGAAGCCTCAGGGAGACCAGAGGGCTTGACACAGCACCCAAGCTCATGGTTGGGAAGCACTTGTACTAACAAAGCGGCATATTTATGAGAGCCTTGCCTGACATTTGCACACGCAAAGTGGTACACGCGAGATGCAAGGCTCTGAGTCAGATTTATGAAGCCGCAAAAAGCCACCTTTCATGGCTTTGAGTGGCCTCATAAATCTTGAGTAAGGCAATGCAGCGCAAACCGCGTCAAGGGAGGCATTCCATGGGCATTGCGGAGGGTGTTTCCATGCAACACCCATGGTTTTTGACGCATTCCCAGATTTACAAGGGCTTGTGAACCTGGGAATGCGTCAAAATATAACACCTCCTGAGGCCAGGCAAAATGAGAAGTATCTTTATTTCTCCTTGTTTTTTTCCTCTTTGTACGTGTGCTGTATTCTGCAGAATACATAGAAAGAAGAAAATGCCTCTCCGTATTCTTTATGGAGGAAGGCACCTTCCTGTACCAAAACAATCCTTTCGGCAACATAGGCACCCTTAAACCATGCATTGACACTAGGTTGACGAAAATTGCACCAGCACAGGGTGAAAGGAAAATAATGCACCTTATTGGATACATACAGTGCATTACTGCCCTTTCAATGTGATTTGTTGAGCGGTCCTACGCCAAATCCCCATGAATGAGAGCCTATCGGTGTAACATGTGATGGGATTAAACTGTACATGCAGCTACTCTAAACTTCAAGGCTCCACTCAACATTTTAAACATATTGGTTTGAATGTCACATTGGTGACAATGACGGGACACAAATGAAGAGCCGTCTTTTCCAGTTACAAGTAACACAAATTATATACCTATACAAACTCCACAAATAATCATGAGTATTTTCTGGACAGATTTGTGGTCTCACTGATACCACTAACAGAAAGTACTGGAATACTCCGCAAAGATTGCTCGTGACATCAAAGCATAGGGTGGTGCGGAGGGACACACAGACACAGGTGGCACAGTCTGCAGAGGTTAACGCTGCTCTGGAGTTGAAAAGTGGGGCAAAAAGGACATGAAGATCACCATGCAGTTCAGATTATGATAAATATTTTAATTATCTAGCTTTATATTTGGTAAAAGGCATCAATAATTTCTTTCTGGTAGGTGGACAACATTTTATAAGCAAACTAACAGTTGTCTAGTGTGTGGTTCCAAAACTTAAAAAATATAGAGGAAAAAATATAGAAGGCAAAAACATCGACTCCCTATACTTAAACAGGTGAGTACAAAAATATTGAGAAAAAAATATAGATGTGAACAATATAGTATAAAATATCTAATGTTATATATATATATATATAAAATAAATATTAAATAGTAAATATGTTAAATAAGAAAATTAATATAGAAAATGAAGTAGATTTAATATAAATAAAAAAAACATAGTGAATAAACTTAATTAAAAAAAGTTAAACAAATACATAATATTTAATTAATTTAAAGTAAATATAAGTGAGTTAACTATTAATTTTAATTTATTTTATATTTTTAAAATGATACAAAATGTACCCCCCCAGCAACAACTACCAGAGACTCTCAACGGGGGACTATGGGAATTGTAGTTTTCCCCTAGTACTTGGGAAGCTACTCAGGTGTGCTGCCTTGATGCCCCGGGGGCGGTGCGGACTTGAGCAATCAGGTTAAAAAGAGGAGGAACTGCAGCCACAGTGCATACTTACCCATGGAGGCTTTGAGGCGCTGACGACGGCGAAACATCCAGCCAGAAATGCATCCGCCATATGGACATAATAAAGCCTCCCAAAATTTCCCCAAGGGTCTCTGTTCTCTTTTTTCACGGAAGGAGTTTTCTCGTACATATCCACGCGTCAGCCTGTGACGCGCTCCAGAGTACCCCGCCTCATCTACAGGGCAAAGGACTCCGCAGGCTCGAACTGGTTCCAGTTCTTCATGTGCCAAAGTTATTTGGATGGTCCCCAGCCCGCCCCTAAACCCAGGAAGAAAAGTTGGCAGTAGCAAGGTTAGTTGAACGTCGTGTTGGGCGACAGACACTGTTTTGAAGCCCCTGGAACATTGATGCCTGGAATTAAGGGCGGAGGCGGTAAGGGGAGACGAGGGAGGCTGCGTTGTTGGACAGCGAAGCTGGGAATGCATCATCACGCTGGTGGTGTGTTCCAGGGCGCACTTTGGTTCATCCCCGCACGGACGCACATTGGTGTGTAACATCACTCCACCCCCCCAGCAACAACTACCAGAGACTCTTGACGGGGGACTATGGGACTTGTAGTTTTCCCCTAGTACTTGGGAACCTACTCAGGTTTGCTGCCTTGATGCCCTGGGGGCGGTGTGGACTTGAGCAATCAGGTTAAAAAGAGGAGGAACTGCAGCCGGAGTGCATACTTACCCATGGAGGCTTTGAGGCGCTGACAACGGCGAAACATCCAGCCAGAAATGCATCCGCCATATGGACATAATAAAGCCTCCCAAAATTTCCCCAAGGGTCTCTGTTCTCTTTTTTCACGGAAGGGGTTTTCTCGTATATATATATATATATATATATATATATTACCTACTGGCGGTCGCCAGTAGGTAGTTATAGTTAGGATTTTTTTCAATGTTAAATCTGAAAATTCTATTTAGAATAACTTTGGCACCGGTTGACGAATCTGCCTGAAAATTTCCTGAAAATGGCCTCGTCGAGCTCCGGTCCTTCCTTGAAAGTTTGGGGGGGATACGTCAAGCGGGGGCTGAGATAAAAGGGGGGTCCCAAAACGCGTTTTCCCCATGTTAATTTCCATAGGGCGGTCGATTTCACTTTTAACCCGAACGGCTGAATGGATTTCCACCAAATTTGGCAAAATTGTAGGGATTGGTAGCCTGATGTGCCTTTGCTATGTCTCAAGATATGTGCTGCAGTGGATTTTGAGTAATTTAGGTTACAAAAAATATATATATCTATAGCAGCACACCGGTGCGCGCACCAGGGAGCGCTCCGGGCGCGTGACGCGAGGTGCGCATGGAAAGCTGATTGGCTCTCGGGTGTCTGTAAACATTCGAAACAGTCCAGAGCGGCCGCCATCTTGTGTCTCGGTAAAATCGAGACATAAGAGGTGGCTAAAACAAAGGGGGAACTGACCATAAGGCGTCAGGGATAGACCCCTTTGACCCCCTAGGTTTGATGTGGGGGCTATAAAAGGGCCCCGCGGGGCATTTAAAATATTTATTTTTTTTTCGTTTTGCGCGGGGGAAGCGCTCGGCGCGCGCACCAGGTAGCGCACCGGGGAGCGTAAAATGAGGGAAAAAGATGACAGAGTTTTAAAAAAATGAAGTTTTTATTTAGAAATTGGAGGTAGTTCTAAAAAGAACTTTTTTTTTTCTTCTTTTTGTTGTTTTTTATTTTTGTTGTGTTTTTTGAACTTTTTGAACTTTTTTTGGCTTTTCAAAACAGTTTTATATTTTTTTTATATTTTTTTAGGGGGAGAAACAAAAAAAGGGAATTGAAACTGGCTCAACTGGAGCAAAAAAACAAAAAACCCAAAAAATTACTTCTTTTTGGGGCACTTGTGATTATCACCTGCAAGGACGATGAGCTTAACGCTTTTTTCGCCATAGGCGATAAGCTTGCCACATGCAGAACAAGTGATTTTAAAATCAGCAAATCTCGGCTGAATGCAAGGCATCACCTCGGATGTTTCTGGTTCTGATGAGGTGGGTTGGTTTCTTTGAGAGGGGGTCCTTGATGACTGGGGGAGGTTACTGGCCAGTTCCCTGAACTCTGCTCGAGAGTAGTTGTTTGGGTGCTTTCTGGTCATGTGCCGAATCATGGTATAGTTACCAAAAGAATATTTTTTGTTTGGGTTGCCCCGTGAAAGTTCATCATTGCAGATGAGGCAAGTCACCTTGGGCGCATTCACCTTTTTTTTCCCCTCTGGGATTGAAAAAAACTGCCATACAATGTGTGGTTTGGGTTTGTAAGGTGTATTTTCTTCTGGCAGCCATCTTCTTCTCCCCTCCTCCTCTTCCTCTTCCTCCTCCTCCTGTTCTTGACCACCAATATAATTTGGAGCTGGTCCTCTTGGTGGTTGTGGTGGTGGTGGTGGGGCAGATGCACCAGCTGATGCTACTACTGAAGCCATTATTTGGAGCAAAAAAGTAGAGAGAGCAACAAACAGGTCTTCCTCAGTCAAAGGACAAAGTCAGAATAAGCAAAAAAGGTGGGGTCTTTCATCATTTAGAAAAAAAAACTGTCCTGAACCAATGAGAAGTGTTATTTTCAGGTCACAAGACCAGGGGCTTCATCATTATGAAACTAAAACTGTTATGAACCAATGAAAAGTGTTATTTTCTGCTCACATGACCCGACGCGCTTACGCTACGCGCCCGGGGGCGCGCAGCGTAAGTGCGTCGGAAGTTTACGTTGTGCGATCGTATTCGCTCGAGTACTTCCGGGTGCACTTACGCCGTGCGTATCACGCGGTCGCGGCTACACGATACGTCACGATCATGTTTTCGTTTGCGATATGGGCGCTCACGGGACGCTCCCCGGAGCGCGCCCGTGCCGCTTTTCAGAAATACGCTTTTCGGGGCGCACTCCGGGGCGCGCTCTGGGAGCGCTCCCCCCAAAAATTAAAAAAAAAAAATGGGCTAATTGTAGGGACAGGTAGCCCTATTCTGAAGTGGTTTGTAAAAAAATTAACTTTATAAAAATATGTATTGTGCTACATTAGGCTTAATATATGTTAGAGCCAAAATGTAGCCCAAATGTAGCCCAAAGTAGCCCAATGTAGCCCAAAGATGGCCACCAGAGACCAAAAATTGTAAATGTAGCCCAAATTTCAACTAGATGTAGCCCAACTGTAGCCCAATGACAGAATGTACCAGAGTGTTAAAAAGAACAACTAGAGTGCTAACAGTCTTATTTATAAAGTGAAACTTATAGTTAGGAATTAGCATTAACAAAACCTATGAAATTCACTGAAAAAACCATAGGTTTCACACCAGTTATAGTTAGCAATTAGCATTTAAAAAACCTATGAAATTCACTGAAAAAACCATAGGTTTCACACCGGTTATAGTTAGGAATTAGCATTTAAAAAACCTATGAAATTCACTGAAAAAACCATAGGTTTCACACCAGTTATAGTTAGGAATTAGCATTTAAAAAACCTATGAAATTCACTGAAAAAACCATAGGTTTCACACCAGTTATAGTTAGGAATTAGCATTTAAAAAACCTATGAAATTCACTGAAAAAACCATAGGTTTCACACCAGTTATAGTTAGCTGGAAATTTTACTGATATAAAACCATTGAAATTCCCACGTTATAGTTAGTCGGACTCACTATAACTTGCGCGTGCAATGCACTGCTGATGACATCACATATTACATCACTCATGACATGGTGAGTGACATCACTCATGACATCACTGATGACACCATCCTTGTGACACAGTGACAGACCTCCTCTCAGTGTAAAGTAACCCTTGAGACACATATTCAAAAATAGAAACTGAAATTTTTAAAAATGGACATACCTATATCAGTTACAACAAGCAATTCTGTACTTCCACTATCTATATACACATCCACTCATTCACCAACAGTTCTATATAGTCACTCATACATATACTCACTCATCATATGAAGAGATACACCTATACATCCTGTTACACACCGACATTCATCCAAAAGTTACTCACACACATATTCACACGTGCAAATAAACTATTGAACAACCATTTATTTGAATATAGAGTTATACACACACTTCCACCTTACTTCTATTGAAAATTACACATATTTATTCTCTTAAACAATCACTTATAGAAACACATACTTATTTAAACAGGAACTCTTACAATCTCTTACTCTCACATATACTCACTTATATACATCAATATTCATATATACTAGATTAAAACATATGTAGTTACTGATAAAGACACTAGTGAGACAGTCATTCACTCACTAACAAACACATATAGACACTCATCCACCCATACAGTCCTGTACATATGCTGTCTTCAAAAGATATACAAACAAAGAGTCAGTCACTCATGCATCTATGTGCTAAGTAATACCCCCACCAAACCATATAGACACTCAAACTGATACTAATAAAAATATCAAATAACCCATATACATACGCATGTAGCTACTTATCAACACATGTAGCCACTTATACACAAAGTGAAACACTAATATATGTATTTAAATATTTAAACATAACTCACTAATATTTATTTTTCAGAAAGACACATATTCACTGGATGGTGTCATCAGTGATGTCATGAGTGATGTCACTCACCATGTCATGAGTGATGTAATATGTGATGTCATCAGCAGTGCATTGCACGCGCAAGTTATAGTGAGTCCGACTAACTATAACGTGGGAATTTCAATGGTTTTATATCAGTAAAATTTCCAGCTAACTATAACTGGTGTGAAACCTATGGTTTTTTCAGTGAATTTCATAGGTTTTTTAAATGCTAATTCCTAACTATAACTGGTGTGAAACCTATGGTTTTTTCAGTGAATATATATATATATATATATATATATCTATACTACTATTATAAAGGAAGAACTTTGAGACTTTGAGGTGGGTAAATTCGGGAACCACAGCGCCAATCCGCACACCCGATACATTGTTGGAATCCTCAGGGTGTGCGGATGGACATAGGCTATATAAATTTAAAAAATACGTTGTATTTAAAAAATGTACATTAAAAAAAAAGTAGTCCCCTCGAAGTACCGTCGGACGCGATCTGCCTGCTGACGTCATCCAGGAGAACGAGGAACACGAGGAGGAGCGGCATATATGGCGGCGGGGAGGAGCACTGATGAGCGGCACACAGGCGGTGAGCAGTAGCAGACCGGCGGAGCAGCGAGGAACACTGAACTGAGGAGTGGCTTCTGACCGGCGGACATGGCGCGGGAGAGGAGCACTGATGAGCGGCACACAGGCGGTGAGCAGCAGCAGAGCGGCAGAGCGGCGAGGAGCACTGAACTGAGGAGCGGTGGCTGAGCGGCGGACATGGCGCGGGGGAGGAGCACTGACGAGCGGCACACAGGCGGTGAGCAGCAGCGGACCGGCGGAGCGGCGAGGAGCACTGAACTGAGGAGCGGCAGGTGAGGTAAGGCTCGAGGGGACAATGTCAGGGAGGCG
This sequence comes from Lissotriton vulgaris, assembly GCF_964263255.1. Taxonomy (NCBI): domain Eukaryota; kingdom Metazoa; phylum Chordata; class Amphibia; order Caudata; family Salamandridae; genus Lissotriton; species Lissotriton vulgaris. The sequence continues at coordinate 67,524 of NW_028245161.1, forward strand.
GGGGTCGGGGCAGGCGGGGGATGGGGAGTTACAACAAAAAGGCTCCGGAGGACAATGTCAGGGCAGGCGGGGGACCCTCTGGCATAATTGTGCTCAAGCACCCGACTCCCGCCGGCCGCTCCATACTCTGTGAACTCCTACTCTTATCCCTGCAAACTCTGCTCATCCTCACCTCCCTGCAAACAGAGCGCCAGAGCCCCACATACCCAGAAAGCTCCCCAGTGCCTCAGGTGCTGCTGCTGGCCACCACTGCAACACTGGGCCTCTGGCATAATTGTGTGAGGTAAGCCTCCAGAGGACGATGTCAGGGCAGGCGGGGGTCGGGGCAGCCGGGGGATGGGGCGACGGGGGACGGGGCGGATGGGGGCCTGGGCTGATGGCCAATCTCAGGGCAGGCTGGGGTCGGGGAAGCCTGATTGCTCCCGGACAAGGTCGGGACGGGCTGCTAGTATATATATATATATATATATATATATATATATATATATATATATATATATATATATATATATATATTCACTGAAAAAACCATAGGTTATAGACCATATATAGTTAGGGATTCGCATTTACAAAACCTTAATTTACTCGCACAAAACCATAGAAATTCGCATATATAGTTAGTTGCAATAACTATATATCGCGCACCCGCAATCCACTGCTGATGATGTCACATATTACATCATTCATGACATGGTCAGTGACATCACTGATGACATCACTGATGACATCTCAAATGACATCACTGATGACATCTCAAATGACATCACTGATGACATCACTGATGACATCTCAAATGACATCACTGATGACATCACTGATGACATCTCATTTGACATTACTGATCACATCACTGATAATATCATTCATGTGATAATACGATGAACCTCTTCAGACTCTAATATAACCTTAGATACAATCAGTGTAAACCGACACTCACCGATTGTCACTCATCCATGGAGTTACTCATACATCTAGTCAGTCATGAAAAGAATCAATCACTCCTCCATTTCCTCAACTATACAGTTATACACACCTTACTTATTCAAACATATACTAACACATATTTACTCTCTTATACAATCCCTGATACAAGTTCACAATGATCCATACAGCCACTCACACATTCACTGGCTCTTATGCACAGTTATTTATATATGTCAACTCTCACATGTACTGTGTTTTACATATGCACTTACTTTGACATGTAGCACTGAGAAATCCATTCAATCACCAATACACTCATGCAGACATTCAACCGCCCATACAGCTGTTTCCACATGCACTTTTGAACCCATACATATAGTGAATCAACTACTCACACATCTATGCACAGAGTCACACACCTCCCAGCCACCCACACACACACTCAGTCTCCCATACAAATACTTGGGCAACCAATCAATAACCCATATAGTTACTCATATAGCTACTGATCAACACATGCAGCAGTTTACAGAACAACAGACATAATCATGCACAAATTAAGACAGTTTAGTCACTAACCCATGCACTCAGTGAGACACATTAAATCACTCACTCATACAGTCAGTCATGCACCTACTAAATCCTTCATCCAGACACTTATACATCCACTCATTCTTCAATATGTAAGACATATTTTAACTTTACAGAAACATACAGTCACTGGGTGTTGTCATCAGTGATGTCACTGACCATGTCATGAATGATGTAATATGTGACATCATCAGCAGTGGATTGCGGGTGCGCGAAATATAGTTATTGCAACTAACTATATATGCGAATTTCTATGGTTTTGTGCGAGTAAATTAAGGTTTTGTAAATGCGAATCCCTAACTATATATGGTCTATAACCTATGGTTTTTTCAGTGAATTTCAATGTTTTTTTAATAGCAAATATCAAAAGCTGTAAAATGTCAAGTACGTGGTAGGTAAAAACATTTTCGTATTTATGCATGCTGATGTGCTTTGAACGCTGCCCCCGCCTCCCCCCCCCCTCCTCTTTTCTTTTAGGAGTATTCTCTCTTTGCAGATAGTGAAGGGTAGGTAACGTAAGCCTGTGCCCCCATTGTAACCCGTCGTGCCTGCTTCCCTCTACATTTGATTGATTGTTATCCAAGCATTTACTGTTTTAGAATTGGGTGCTCTCATGCTGACGCCAGCTTCAATCTGAAACATCCAGAAACACTGTAGACTACCAATTAGATCAGTTCCGGTGGAGCCCCAACGTGACCCGGTAGAGAAGAACTTGCCCTCCCCTCTTTGACTGATTGTTCTTGTTGCCTGTCCCTTCTCTTGTCATTTAACAGAACTTTTTGGACTGCTGAAAGGAGTTGTATTCCGACCGCTGGATGGTGGAGACATTTTGACTATATTCTGGACCTGCGTTGTCGCGTAATGCGTCATATGACGCGCCGCGTTAGCGCACCCGGAAGTGCTCCGGTGCGCAAGCCGCAGCTTCCCGGAAACGATCCAGAGCGCGGCGCGCAGCGCGTAACGTAAGCATAACAGGTCATGTGACTTGTTAATAAAACTTTTCATTGGTTCATTTTACTTTTGTTATTCTAATGATGAAAGGCTTGGTCATATGACCTAAAAATAACGCTTTTCATTGCTTTCGAATATTTTTTTTTCCCAAATGATGAAAGCCCCACCTTTTTTTTTTCTCACTCTGACTTGTAAAGCAAAGGACCCAGATGCATTTACAGTTTATCACTAACAATGTTCCAGGCTAATGTATTTTCCCGGGAAATTTACAACTGTCCTGCAAATAAAATATTCCTTTTTCGAGAAAAAGGGCGTTTCTTCGTCCCATGAGGGAGCAGTTGAGCAAAAGAGGCTCGGCCTGCTGTCTTAGTCGCTGATAGGCATGAATATCAGATTCTTATCGATCACTTTATGTTGCAGGAGTAGAAAACACAACAGCCCTTGACCATTTTTCTTTACTGCGTTCCTGCGTATTATACCTTTTAACAGTCATGTAATTGGACTGCTTTATTTCACTTGCCTTTTACTGATTTGAAAACAGTGGCTATTATTCAAAACGTTACCAATGTAGGTACTACTACCATGTTTTTTTAAAAAAACCTTTATTGTGAAAATGTCAGTATACAAATACGGGCCTATAACCACGTGGGCCGGCCACGGAGCAAACTGGAATCGTATATGATGAGGGCGCATTTACACTGTAGAAGAACGTAACGGGCAACCCATTAGATTGCAAGAACTAAGGTGTCTAACATTTGCGGAATCGGTGGACGTACATTTTATAATTAAAGTACGACAGGGCCAATTACAATAAAATTATCTAGATATACATTTGCGGGCAAGTACCATGGGTGACGTTAATTTGAACTTTCAATAGTACAGTAATCAATAACACATCAGAACTTAATATCAATAGGGATGTCAAAATGTTCAATCAATTCTCGTCCCCGCCCGCCATGTGCTTTAAAACTGCATACGTATCTCGTGATATCAAGGTTGGGCAACCAGTACACAACAAGGAGTTACGAGTCCCATTTATACCGGCGCCATTTTGGGCGAGGCCGGGCAGGTCCAGGATATAGTCAAAATGTCTCCACCAACCAGCGGTCGGGCCAGAACCATTTTCGGCAGTCCAAAAATGTTCCGTTAAATGACAACAGAAGAAATAGGCAACAAGAACAATCAGTCAAAAGAGGGGACGCTTTCGTGAATGGGGCCCATGCCCTAGCAGGCAAGCGTCCGAGTTCCAAGGTGTCCCAGAGCCATTTTAGTGGACCAGGCCCAAATCCAAAGAGCTGGCCGCCATTTTGAGAGTCTTGTTGCAGCCGGCTATCGCTGCACCACAAGAATAGCCGCAATTCAGCTGGATGGCGGGTGAGTCACTGTACCGCAAGAGCGGGCGGAACTCAGCTGGATGGGGGGTGAGGCACTGTGCCGCAAGAGTGGGCGGAACTCAGCTGGATGGCGGGTGAAACGCTAAGAGGCGCCCCACTGCAGATGAGGTGCCTCCACCTGGGGAGGAGGGAGAGGCCCGTTTGCGCTGCCTCCCCCCGCCCCCGGGCACCCCACGCCGTCTTTCGGTGCAGCATTGTAGGATGGCCACACCAGTGAAATTGCTGGACACCACCTCGGTGCCATCTGGATCTCGGCGCGTTCGAGTCACTGTACCGCAAGAGCGGGAGAAACTCAGCTGGACACGCCGTCTTTGGGAGCAGCATTGTAGGATGGCCACACCAGTGCGGCAACTTGCTGGTCACCACCTCGGTGCCATCCGGATCTCGGCGCGTTGTGCTGCCTTCGGCGTACTGTAGCAGCAAGAGTGACCACAACTCAGCTGGACACGCCGTCTTTCGGCGCAGCATTGTAGGATGGCCACACCAGTGCGGCAACTTGCTAGACACCACCTCGGTGCCATCCGGATCTGGGCGCGTTCGAGTCACTGTACCGCAAGAGCGGGAGAAACTCAGCTGGACACGCCGTCTTTCGGCGCAGCATTGTAGGATGGCCACACCAGTGCGGCAACTTGCTGGTCACCACCTCGGTGCTATCCGGATCTCATCGCGTTGTGCTGCCTTCGGCCTACTGTAGCAGCAAGTGCGGGCGCAACTCGGCTGGACGGCGTGTGAAACGCTAAGGGGCGCCGCACTGCAGATGAGGTGCCTCCACCTGGGGAGGCGGAAGAGGGCCGTTAGCACTGCCTCCCCCCGGGCACCCCACGCCGTCTTTCGGCGCAGCATTGTAGGATGGCCACACCAGTGCAACTTGCTGGACACCAACTCGGTGCCATCCGGATCTCGGCACGTTGTGCTGCCTTCGGCCTATTCGCACATCGGTCCGCTACTGACGCCACCTCATGGGCCAACAGATTTTGTACGCTTTTTATAGCCCAAAGCCGCATAACAGGTCATGTGACTTGTTTATAAAACTTTTCATTGGTTCATTTTACTTTTGGTTTCCTAATGATGGAAGGCTTGATCATATGACCTAAAAATAACACTTTTCATTCGATTAAAACATTTTTTTTTCCCAAACGATGAAAGACCCACCTTTTTTTTTCTCACTCGGCAATCAAAAAAGGTTCCGTTAGTTGACAACAGAGGGGACAGGCAACAAGAACCATCACTCAAAAAAGGGGAGGGCAAGTTCTTCCCTACCGGGTCACGTTGGGGCTCCACCGGAACTCATCGAATTGATAGTCTACAGTGTTTCTGGATGTTTCAGACTGAAGCTGGCGTCAGCATGAGAGCACCACCATCTCGTAGCTCCGTCGTGGCCATTCCGCAGGCAATCATGGCAGCCGCTCCCCACCGGAAGCCTGCGGGAGTCGGGGGCCCCCAAGACTTTTGTAGAATCTTCAAGGTTGAGGGGACGCTTTCGAGAATGGAGCCCAAGCCCTAGCAGACAAGCGTCCGAGTTCCAAGGTGTCCCAGGGCCATTTTAGTGGACCAGACCCAAATCCGAAGAGCCGGCCGCCATTTTAAGAGTCCTGTGGCAGCCGCCTATCGCTGCACCGCAAGAGTGGGCGCAACTCAACTACATGGTGAGCGAGACGCTGTAGCCGCAAGAGCGGGCGATAAACAGCTGAATGGCGGATGAGGCACAGTGTAGCAAAAGCGGGCGGAATGGCAACTGAAACGGTAAAGGGGCGCCCCACTACAGCAGACGAGCCTCCACCTGGGGAGGCCCGTTCACGCCGCCTCCCCCCCCCCCCCGGGGCGCCCCACGCCGTTTTTCGGAGCAGCATTGTAGGATACCAAAACCAGTGCGGCAACTTACTGGACATCACCTGGGTGCCATCCAGATCTCAGCGCGTTCTGCTGCCTTGGGACTATTTGCACAACAGACCGCTACTGACGAGGCACAGTGCAGCAAAAGCGGGCGGAAAACCGCTGAATGGCAAGTGAAACGCTAAAGGGGTGCCCCACTACAACAGACGAGCCTCCACCTGGGGAGGCCCGTTCACGCCGCCTCCCCCCCCCCCCCCCCGGGGCGCCCCACACCGTTTTTCGGAGCAGCATTGTAGGGTACCAAAACCAGTTCGGCACCCAGGTGACATCACCTGGGTGCCGTCCAGAACTCAGCACGTTGTGCTGCCTTGGGACTATTCGCACAAAAGACAGCTACTGACCATTGTTGCTTCTGTTTAAAAAATTTTTTTTAAACGTGTTTACTGTTTTTGTTGCGTTGTATATATTTATAAGTTATTAAAGTTTTATAATCCTACTACTTTGTTGGAGTGCTATATATTTTTAATGTGACACATAATTGTAAAAACTTTGATGTACAAAGAGGCATCCCTGGAATCTTCCGCTTCAGGCTCGGTCCCACACACCCTCACAGTGAGAATCCCCTCCCCAAACACAATACAGGATGGTTATCAGATAGTAGGAACGCGTGTGGTGATACGGATCTCATCGGGTGGGGGCCTTGATCTACTGTAACTCCTTTGAAGAGGGGTGATTCTTTACAGTTGAGGCCATAAACTTCATCCGCAGGGCTACATGATAGCCTGGGACCGGCCTGGACAATCAAACACAAAGGAAGAGGAATGTCAGAGGGTGCTGTAGTGAATAGGGTGAAAGGGTGGTGTCGGGCGGGCACAGGGTGTGATTCTCAGGGAAGAGCAGCGCAGATGGGGGGAAGTTTATGGCCCATGCATAAGACAGAGAGCGGGGGTGACCAGTGCGTGGGGGAGATGCTTGCGAGGGTGGGGAGCCATGCTGAGGATTGGCGGGGTGCAGAGAGTAGGTCTGGTCAAGGCATCTAAAATGGCTGCCGTGCACGACAAAAGTGTGGCATTGGAAAAAAAGCAAGATGGCGCAGACAATGTTTAGCAATACGAATTAATTTATAACAATTATTTTTAACAATATATTTACTCGCAGTGTCAAAATGGCGGTCAACACTTCCTGATTTCCTTTGAATCGAACGTTAACAGACGTCACGATCGGCGGCGTGCAGAGAGTGGGTCTGGTCAAGGCATCTAAAATGGCTGCCGTGCACGACAAAAGTGTGGCATTGGAAAAAAAGCAAGATGGCGCAGACAATGTTTATCAATACGGATTAATTTATAACAATTATTTTTAACGATATATTTACTCGCAGTGTCAAAATGGCGGTCAACACTTCCTGATTTCCTTCGAATCGAACGTTAACAGACGTCACGCAGCAAAAAAAAAAAAAAAACGCTCATGCGCAGCCGCTGGAAGACAAGTATCAACATATATGAGCCTCCTCAGCCACCCTTAGAAAACATAGGGGGTCAGGATACGTCTCCCGTACCCCCTTATACCCATTTCTCACATTGTTTTTCCTCCATCTTGTAATTTAATTAAATCGAAACACAAAATGGCGAATTCCCGTTTCGCGTCCGGGTTCACTACCCGGTTTGCGAACCGGAAAGCGCTTCTACCGCAAAAAATCAATATTTTTTTATTTGCCCCACGGGACCCTTTAATAACCCCAACATCATTCCTAGGGGGTCAAGAAGGGTCTACCTTGCCCCCTTTCATTAAATTCCCCCTTCGTTTTTCTCCTCCTCTTGTCTCTCAATCCTACCGAGAGACAAGATGGCGGCCGCTCCGGACTGTTTAGAATGTTGACCGACACCGGAGAGCCAATCAGCTTCGCTACGCAAAGTTCCGTTACGCGAAAAGTTCGCGAACCGGTGCGCTATCCGGGACGCTGTCACAGATATATCTGTTTTTTAAAACGTTAATTTCTCAAAATCCACTGGAGCACATATATTGAGACCCAGCAAAGGCACATCGGGCTAACAGTCCCTACAATTTTGCCAAGTTTCGTGCAAATCCATTCAGCCGTTCGAGCTAAAAGTGAGGCCAAACGCCCTATGGAAAACTCAATGTTAAAAACGCGTTTTGGGACCCCCCTTTTTTCTCGGCCCCCCCTTGACGAAACCCTCCCAAATTTTCAGGGGCTGCTCAGAAATAAAATGTGCCATTTTCCTGAAAATTTCAGCCGATTCCGCCCACAAACGCCAAAGTTATTAGACATAGAATTTTCAAAAGTCCCATAGAGAAAAAATCCTAACTATATATACCTACTGGCGACAGCCAGTAGGTAATATATATATATATATATACAATACCCTTGCAGGCATTAAGTGATGCATAAATTATGCAAAAAAGAAGGAGTGTACTCTGGGTAGTTCCCAAGTTTAGGTGGAAGGTAGCTCCTGTGTGAAGCACCCTCAACACCAGCGACACTCTAAATTTGCCCACCTCAAATGTCTGCTTTTCTATCAAAGTTTTCAAGCATAGGATTAGCACAGTACTATCCACTCCCAGATAGAAATGGACAAAGTCTTTTGCCATTTCTACAGCAAAGTTTTTAAGCATAGAACTAGCACAGTGCTGTTCTTGCCGTGCTGTAAAACGACAAAAGCCATTTATCACTCCAGGCACAGTATTACAGCTTTGAATCGGTAAAATACCAACCAAGCCAACCAGACACATGTTTTGCTGTCATTACAGCTCTTCAGAGAGGTTAAGCTTTGTCCAGACACAAGGGAGCACCCAGTATAAGTCAAAACAATACTCTTAAATGCATTTATTTATTTATTATTTATTTATTTATTTTTTAAACTTGTAAGGCGCAACAGCTACCCATAAAGGGTTTCCCGGCGCCGAGACACAGCACAGAAAGGTGGCAAGGGATTGCAGGGTCGTTCTTGTTATTGCTCGAACAACCAGGTTTTGAGGCATAGAGTGACGATTAAATTATGCAAAAAAGAAGGAGAGAACTCTGGGTAGTTCCCAAGTTTGGTGGAAAGCAGCTCCTGTGTAGAGCACCCTCAACACCAGCGACACTCTAAATTTGCTCACCTCAAATGTCTATATATATTAGCTAGCAGTATCCACGTGCGGACGCGCACCCACAGGACCACAGACACAAAATGTTCTGATGCTGATATCAAGTGCCTCATTCAATCAAATGTGCAAGTCTCAAGACGTGTTTCGGACATGGACTGTATATATATATATATATATATATATATATATATATATATATATATCATCTACCGTATGGCTCCCTTCCTCTCCCGTTTGTTATTTGCGACTCCACACTTCCCCCGAAGCGGGTAACCTTGCTGGAAAAAAAAAAAAAAAAATATATATATATATATATATATATATATATATATATAAATATATATATATATATATATATATATATATTCACTGAAAAAACCATAGGTTATAGACCATATATAGTTAGGAATTAGCATTTACAAAACCTTATTTTACTCACACAAAACCATTGAAATTTCATATATAGTTACATGCACTAACTATATATCGCGCACCCGCAATCTACTGCTGATCATGTCACATATTACATTATTCATGACATGGTCAGTGACATCACTGATGACATCACTGATGACATCACTGATGACATCTCAAATGACAACACTGATGACATCACTGATGACAACATCCAGTGACTGTATGTTTCTGAAAAGTCAAAATATGTGTACATATTGAAGAATGAGTGGATGTATAAGTCTCTGGATGAAGGATTTAGTAGGTGCATGACTGACTGTATGAGTGAGTGATTAAATGTGTCTCACTTAGTGCATGGGTTAGTGACTAAAGTGTCTTAATTTGTGCATCATTATGTCTGTTGTTCTGTAAACTGCTGCTTATGTTGATCATTAGCTTTATGATTAAGTATATTGGTTAATGATAGGTTGCCCAAGTATTTGTTTGAGAGAGTGAGTGTGTGTGTGGGTGGCTGTGAGGTGTGTGACTATGTGCATAGATGTGTGAGCAGTTGATTCACTAGATGTATGGGTTCAAAAGTGCATGTGGAAACATCTGTATGGGCAGTTGACTGTGTGCATGAGTGTATTGGTGAGTGAATGGATATCTCAGTGCTTCATGTCCAAGTAAGTACATATGTAAAACACAGTGCATGTGAGAGTTGACATATATAAATAACTGTGCATAAGAGCCAGTGAATGTATGAGTGGCTGTATGGATCATTGAGAATTTGTATCAGGGATTGTAGAAGAGAGTAAATATGTGTTAGTATATGTTTGAATAAGTAAGGTGTGTATAACTGTTTAGTTGAGGGAATGGAGGTGTAATTGATTCTTGGCATGACTGACTAGGTGTGTGAGTAACTCCATGGATGATGACAGTCTGTGAGCGTCTATTTACTCTGAGTGTATCTAAGGTTATATTAGAGTCTGAAGAGGTTCACCCTATTATCACATGAATGATGTCATCAGTGATGTGATCAGTAATGGCAAATGAGATGTCATCAGTGATGTCATCAGTGATGTCATTTGAGATGTCATCAGTGATGTCATCAGTGATGTCACTGACCATGTCATGAATGATGTAATATGTTACATGATCAGCAGTAGATTGCGGGTGCGCGATATATAGTTAGTGCATCTGACTATATATGAAATTTCAATGGTTTTGTGTGAGTAAAATAAGGTTTTGTAAATGCTAATTACTAACTATATATGGTCTATAACCTATGTTTTTTTCAGTGAATTTTCAAGGTTTTGTAAATGCTAATTCCTAACTATATATGGTCTATAACCTATGGTTTTTTCAATGAATTTCATTGGTTTTTTAAAAGCTAATATCTGTAGCTGTAAAATGTATTTTTCTTTAAATCCAAAAATATATTTTATATGTTTATGTTTAATTTTTTTTTTAATATTTTTTTTTTTGCTCCCGGTTCGCGAACCGGGAAGCTTTCCGTTAGCTCAATTTGATGCTGCGACCCGGTCCGCTAACCGGTAAACGTTCCATTTGCGCAACTGCCGCGTTAGAAATGAACATCGTGACGAGTCGCGGAAGCGCGACATATCACGTTGCCGCATAATGCGTCTTATGACGCGCCGCGTTAGCGCACCCGGAAGTGCTCCGGACCGCGAACAGAGGCGTGAAACGCAGCTTCCCGGAAGCGATCCGGAGTGCGGCGCGCAGCGCGTAACGTAAGCGTAACTGGTCATGTGACTTGTAAATAAAACTTTTTATTGGTTCATTTCACTTTTGGTTTCCTAATGATGTAAGACTAGGTCCGGTGACCTTACAATAACACTTTTCATTGGTTTAGAACTATTTTTTTCCCAAATGATGAAAGCCCCCACCTTTTTTCTCACTCTGACTTTCAACTTTGTGAAAGGAAGACCTATTTTGCACAGTGGGAAATGGCTTCAGTAGTAGCTTCAGCTGGTGGACCCCCCCCCACCACCACCACCACCTCCTCATAGGAAGAGAGGACCACCTCCACAGTTCCTTGCAAACCCTGAGGAGGAAGAGGATCAAGAAGAGGAAGAGGAAGAACAGGCATCACAATTTTTAGAAGAGTTGCCCCGGGTATCTCATTATAAAAATAGTTTTATTTGGCAGTTTTTTTCATTTCCAGCAGAAGAGAAAAAAGTTAATGCACGCTATGTGACGTGCCTAATATGTAAGCAGAACTTATCTAGAGGCACAGAAAAGAAGCATAGTTATGGGAACCATACTATGCACCGTCACATGCAGAGGTGGCATCCTCTAAATTATAGCCGGGCAGAGATGCGTGACCTGCAAGACAACACTCCAACTTCTGTGGCCAGGACATCAGCAGAGATATCTCTGTCAGGGCCAGAGGCACGAGAAACAGTGCCAAACATCCAGGAACATTTTGTGCATATGAAGATTGTTTGTTTATATTGCGGCACCTTATTTTCATGTGCCAAAATGAGTATTAAGTTAGTTAATTTAGCATTTGAAAAACACAAATGCTCTAAACCCCCCAAGAAATAATTTTCTTTTTTGCTCCTGTTGAGCCCTTTTCAATGCCTGTTTTTTGATCTTTCCCTTTCAAAAAAACAAAAAAAAACATAAAATTGTTCAAAAAATACAAAAAAAACAAATAATGTTCAAAAAAGTAAAAAAAAATATAAAACAACAAAAACATAAAAAAAAGAGTTCTTTTCAGAACTACCTCCCCTTTATACAAAAATTGCTAGAAAGTGTAACACTCTGGCAAGCTGTTTTTTTTTTAGTTCGCTTTCCGGTTCGCTCGCCGGTACGCAAACCGGGAGCTAACCCCAATTTTTTCTTTTTTTTAAAAAAGGAGTAAGTACAAGGGAAGTAAACAGAGAGTAATGTTAAAAGAAAGACAGCTATAGGGACTAAACCAGAGATGCTGTTTAATAGATTTATTTACCGAAGAAAAGATGGAAGAGGATATAATTGTGGAAAACAAAATAGATAAGGAAGTGAAAGAATCAAGCACTGAAAATGCAATAGGTCTCACAATAGAAGAGTTTGACCTTTTGGTTTTGCAAATGGATGAGTGGCGTTGCGTGGATGAGTGGCGTTGCGTGGATGATTGGCGTTGCGTGGATGAGTGGCGTTGCGTGGATTAGTGGCGTTGCGTGGATGAGTTGCGTGTGTGAGTGGCATTGTGTGTGTGAGTGGCGTTGTGTGTGTGAGTGGCGTTGCGTGTGTGAGTGGCGTTGCGTGTGTGAGTGGCATTGCGTGTGTGAGTGGCGTTGCGTGTGTGAGTGGCGTTACTGTGGGGAGGGGGGGGAAGGAGAAATGCACACGGCGGACAGGGGAGGGGACGGAGCGGGGAGAGCAGAATGAGGGTGTAAAGCAGCCGGGGCCTTTGAAGTGAAGCTAATCTTCACTTCAAAGGTGTGGGAGGAGTGCGGCTGAGGGAACAGACGGCGATTTGGTAATGTGCACACGCATTTTAGGTCAATGCACTTGCGCATTGACCTAAAAGCCACGGGCACAGCTCCAAATTGCCACATTTAGTTAAACTTTGTTTAAAGCTCTATAGTCTGAAGCCCTATAGTAGGTGAATGTGATAGAAATGTAACGAAAAGAGTAGAAAACATTTACCTTATAATTGTTGTTAACTTATTCACTTTTTTATTTCATACTTTCAATCTGTGAAAGAGAGAACAAACATTTGAAAAATATTAAAACATGTATTTAAAAATTAGAAAAGACAAAGGAAAAGGTTGAAGGACAAACAGTTTTTCAACAACTTTGACATTTACAGAAGCCTCTGCTTCTCCAGGCCCCCTACACAGTCCTAAAGATATATATTTTAAACTAACAGTATCTTGATGCTGATGAAGTGAGGCCTATTTTGGAACATGGTGCATCTTTTGCACTGCTGATGTCTCACAACAGTGATGCAATGGCAGCGCAAAAGAGATGTAAAGCCATCATAAAATTGTCCCTAACATTTCAAATGATTGTTTCAGGATGCAAATAAGATGTGTCCTATCCAGAGGTTTGTTTGAGGTGAGGCCTACTCAGGTTTCAAAATAAAACAGGACCCAGAAGTGCAGCACTGTATGCATTAACTTTGACACTTACAGAAGCCTCAGCTTCTCCATGTCTACCTCACATTTCTAAATGTATATCATAAGTACAAAAAGTAGTTGCTGTTCTCAGAATGTATCAAATTTCACTAAAATCAGTGACTTGAAGGTATTCATCATGTAACAGCGGGGAAAAAAAACACAATCAAAATGATTGTGTTTAAAAAACCCATACAACATAAGAAATCAGAATTCAAAACTCCTTAAAATTAACTTACTTTCCATGACGTCGAAGGATGTCCTATGAACAGCTTACACTCTGTTGTGCTGTTAATATTTTCAGCCCGCCACTTTCTGAAAGAAAACCTTTATCGTTTTGAAAAATATGTTACATACGATAAAAGACTTCCCACATTCTACCACATGTTTCTACAAGGCCAAATCATGTTAGAGCCATTTACAACTCTTGGAATTCTTGTAAGCAAATCCCCTCATTTTCTATTTCCGCAACTTTCAGAAAGAAAACGTTTAAGATTACTTTCACAATCCTGGACTACTAATATCTTACCCTTGTTGCTCACTCATGTTCTACATTTCCTATGACACTGATACTGCTTACTATGAAGCAGAGTTACTTGCATCAGGTTTATATTTTTAAATTTTTAAAATGACATTATGATCAAAAGTTTGGATAAATAATCTAGACAGCATTGCAGACTTACATTCCCTCTACTCCATGAACCTCTTGAAATTCCTCAGAACAAATCCCGAGATTTTGTCCCTAAAATTTTGGTTTTAAAAACACCAGGTAAGAATTGTTAAGGTCAAAAGGCAATTTCTTTTTGAAAGTTAAAACAGAATCGTTGCAGAATGACCAGCCGTTTCTGGACTTTAAATAAGTTGTGTAATGTCCTGATGTTGTTGTAGGACCGTCATGATATATAATTGCTGCAGTTACAAAAGTCCTTCCTGATATTGACAACTGCGAAGCAACAAAGTTTTTTATTAAAGTTGTCAATTTTGTTCCATCAGGCCTACATCGTTGGAACATTAAAATGACATACAGGCCATATCTTCGTAAAAATAATGTTGACATCATTTCAGATTTACATTGGCTACACTCCATGTTGTGATCAGCTGCTTTTACTAGCTTATGAAAGGACACTGATTTACTGTCTGGCAAAGTTAAATATATAAATCTTTCAGAATCTACACTAGTAGTACTTGATACCCTACAATTCTCGCAGTCATGCTGCCATTGATAAGAAAGCCCAAACAGGTGATCTACATCTACACCTTCAGCATGCAATACATGAAGCATATACATTAAAAACTCCTGACAATCTTGCTGAATATTTTGAGAGAATTGTGTTTGACCTGAACATCTGTCTAACAGATTTCGAATTTCAGACACACTTTGTATTTTTGTTCTATCAGTGCTACATTTCTCTAACACAGAGTTTAACAAACTGCAAAATCTTTGATCCGAATTGACCACAATCTCTTCTTTTACATTTACTAGAGAAAACAAAACATTAACCACTACATTAGCATAGCAGTTGACACCAGAACTATTTTCAAATTTAAAACCAACAACATCTTCAACAGAATCCATTTTCTTTCTGCTTATAATTTCAGGTTCATCGACTTTTCGTCTTTTTGCTATAACCTCCCTACTATTGGTCACATTTCTTCGTTTCCGGCCTACCACACGTTTCTCAAACAAAGGATATTGAGGCAAATGTGGTGCATACTCTCTTCTTAACCTATTGTATTCCTTAACACAATCTAGATCCGCACAAATGTTTGTGACATCACAGTCAATCAAGTACAATCCCGATAAAGTTCTAACTCGTGACAATGCCACATATGCCATACCCTCCTTGAACACAGAACTGCCAATATTCACCAAAGCACTATCTACACTTAAACCTTGCGATTTATGGATTGTCACCGCATATGCCAAGCAAACAGGAAACTGCTTACGGCGCACATATAAGTCTTTTACAAGCAAAAATCTAGCAGAAGAACGACCAATTAGCTGTACTTCCTCAATGCCATCAAATTTAATTTTTAAAAAATCAATTCCATCTCTATTTCTGTATTTCTCAAAATCAACAACATTACCCATTGATCCATTTACCAGACCTCTTTCAACATATAAATTCCTTCTCAAAATGATTCGGCAATTTAAGCACACATTCAAAGTCTTTTCAAAACCCGCAGTTTTAGATATAGTCTTCTCTAATGAATCCAATTTAGATTTCAAATTCTCAGACAAAATAATTGTTGCTCCCATATGCTCTATTTTGTCAATAGCTTCAAGTTTCACAATCTCTTGTTTTTCTAAATTCAACATTTTGTTGTTGAAGATGGCACATTCTGCAAGAGTTGGCATCAAACATATTCCAGATTTCTTGTCAGTAATTTTCTTAAAAATATTCTCAGGCACAATGTCTTGTTCTGGATAAAAATTTGACAGTAATCGTGCATGTAAAGCTTCTTTCGCATGCTCGGTCACTTTTCCAATTCTAATATCTTGTAGAATATTCTTGTAATCTTCATCCTTCGCCTGACGCATATTTTCATGCAGTTCAGCATAATTGAAGTTTAACCATATATTGACGTTGCCAATGCTCCCTAGGCACTTCCTGGTATCTTCATGCGTGAGTATTTTGAACACAGGTTGTCCTTTCACTGGTGTTAGCTGCAGAAGATCTCCGAAAACAATGATGTGTTTGCCACCAAATAACACATCATACTCTGTTTTAAGAACTTCTTGCATTCTCAAATGCACAAAGGCAAGCATGAGATTTGAAACCATGCTTACTTCGTCAATGATAAGAAGTTTCATTTTCCTCAAGACTCTTGAAACTTCACAACAAGCATCTCCAGATAACTTGTGGTATTGTAATTTGTTGTCATGCTCCACTGGCAACATCAGTAGACGATGCAAAGTAATTCCTTTAATGTTATGTGCTGCCAGTCCAGTTGGAGCGGTGACAACACAAGACAGCGATGACTCAGTCCTTTCCTGCAAATAACAAGAAATTGCTTTAATGAGGAAACTTTTTCCAGGTTCCGCTTCTCCACTCACGTACAATCGGACAGGCTTCAACGACGTACATGAGCACTCTTTCTCCTCATGACTTAATCCATGCTCAATTTGCTTGGTAACTTCGTCATATATTTTCCTCTGCTCAACGTTGAGTTGTCTTTCCAAGTCTTCTAAGTTAACCGCATCCTCCTGAGCATGTGCCATGGCTCTTTCTACTTCATTCATAGCAGTGGCGGCTTCATTTTCGATAACAGGTCCTCCTAGTGGATCCTGACTCAATGAAACAGTACTCTGACTGTCCTGAGAACTGTCTCTAGCAATCTCGGCTGCAATCGTTGCTTCCTGCTCGATTTCCAAAGTCAACATTTCTAGATATTTGGGAAAAGCAGAACATTCTATGGTCTCCTTGGCGGCATTGAAAGAGTCTTCGTAACAAAGAAAATCTCCAAGCAGTTCTTCTTCTGCACGCCAAGGCTTGAAAAGTTGCAAGAGTGCTAAATAGAAAAACTCTTTTTTTTCTGGAGATTCGCCACTCAATTTTCGATGGTTTGCCAAGTGGCATTTTCTTTGCTTGACCAGACATCCCTCACTTCCAATTACAGCATACACTCCTTTCTCAATATCTTCTTTGATGTTCCTCTTGAATATGTAATTTTGTAGAACCTCATATAGACAAACATTCTCGAGGTGACTGCTTCGATTTGGATAATATGTATCCAACATGTTGGTCTTCAAAATGTCGGTACTGTTTGGCTCCTTTTCCGCCAAATACTCGATTTCCCGGACAGGTTTTAGAACTCGATTTCACGTTGCAGCAAGACCAAGACTCGCCCAAACGATACTCCTGGATTTGGCATAGAGACTTGCTGAAGACAACCGGTCAGAACATTCGTAAGCTCCGATTTCTCGATGCGACAACATCTTCAAACTGAAACTGTACAACTTCTTGCTGAGGCTCTTTTCATGGGAAATATCCTCCCACATATCCTTCAATTCTGTCTTTTCTTTTTTGGTGATGTAAGATGTCACATACCGAGCCACAGCCATACAGTTGTCAGCCACAAACTGTATATCCATGTTAGCATTCCACATGGACAAAATCACTGGGTTGTAGTCGTTGATGTACTTGGACTCTTCGTTTCTTTTCAAATTGTATGTGTTTTTGGGTGATTTCCTCGTCACATTATGTCGCAGCGAAGACATCAAACTGTTTACTCTTCCTTTAGAAATGACCGGTTGTGGAAAGTTGAAACGACATTTGGTGTAGAACTTGTCCTTGTTTCTGAATTTACGACGACAGTACTTTCCACAACGAAGGCTTTGGAAACGTAGAACTTGTTCTCTTAGGCTTTTCTTCTCCTTTGTGTTTGGAACAGCACACGTAGAATACTGTTCTATGAAACTCATCACTAAGTCATCCGGATCTGTTCCAAATGTAGGTGCATCCTTGATCCACAGCAGCATATGTATATGAGGAGCACCTCTTGCTTGGTACTCCTTTCTCCAGAAGAAATCCAACACCTCTCCAAGAGGTGGATTCTTCTTATTCATGATGAAAGACATCATAGCTTCAAATCTTTGATTGAAGTACCTGCATACATTCACTGGATCCAAAGAGCACAGTTCTCCGGGTGTCTTGAATTCAATATTTTCAATGTTTCCATTTGCCTCTCGTAGAAATTCAAGTAAGTCTTCCCAGCTATACTCGGCACAGCTCAGAGTGAGGAACCATGTCGGAGTTCCTAAGTTCCTCAGCATACATTTTAAATCACCATGACGACGGTACCAGTACTCATTAGTACCACGCTGACACGCCATGAGATTAATTAGGTGAGAATCCAAAATACTGTCTTGGACATTGACTTTATCCATAAAGTCCCTTGCCGAGATGTTTCGCATCTGTATACCACTTTTCAAGATGTGGTTCACTGCATATGACAGTCCTGACAGATCGCTTTCAAACAGGAGATGAAACAAATAGGGAATGCATTGTCGAAACCTAGCATCTTCTGCATACAATCGTAAAGTCCGGTATTCTGAAGCAGGAATTTGAACAGGTCGCTCATCATATCGTCCTCCTCGACCTGTGGGAAATAGCTGTGGGAAACACCGAGCTTCCAAACTTTCCTCCCAAACACTAATGGGACTCCCTTTGGCTTGTTTCATTTGAAACAACTCAATAGCATTCCCCATAACTTCCTTGGAATGCAAAGGATGAACACTATAATGTTCATATATTTCTTCCTTTTTAGAGGCTTCTACTTTTTCAATTTGACCAGGACACAAATCGCTATCCTCTTCCTCACTTACTTCCTCTTCTGCAACATATACATTCTTATAGTACTTATTATTTTTTTTTAAATACAATGTTGCCTTTTTGACTTTCCTAACATCCACTAAATCTTGCCATATTTTCTTACTCTTTGTCGGAACACCATTAACTATGATAACTAGAGGTTCCTCTTCCACTTTCTCTACTCCAATTGTGTTAATGTTTTTGTTCAAATCTAGAGGCAAATAAACAACTCTTCCCTTTAATCCTCTCTGTAAATCTGATGGAGGCAACTTCCCTGTCTTTGGCTCCATTCTTACAATAGCCTGAAAGGGATGATACTTTGAATCAAAATAGATTCATAAGTATTTAAATCCTTCAATTCAGAAGGAATCTCAACCAATTCCAGATTATTATGAACCGCCCTAGCAGGCATCTGGTTTTGGTTTAATTTGTTACAACAATAAGTACACACACGTTGATCCGATCCCAAATCAAAACAATTTTCTACCATCAAGTATGTTGCGAAATCCTTCCATTCACTATTATTTTCCCTTTCACTTTTTGCAAATAAATCCACTAACTTAGTCTGATTCTTATAATAAGTGCGTCGACAACACACACAAGTGAAATTAGGCCTCTCACTTGATTTCACCTGAAACGTGGCAATTTCCTTCTGAAAATTATCTGTACTGGAAACCTGTACAATATCTTCAACATTACCCTCTTCTTCTGGGTCAATTTGAACATTCTCCTCTTTACTTCCAAAGTAACAAAACTCAATTTCTTCACAAATATTCTTCACATTTATTTCAGAACCATGGAAAATAGCAGCACATAATTGTATAAGCATAATTGCTGGACTCTTAGCATAATACAACATTCTAACTAATTTCCTCACTTTATTATGATGCACTGCTAGCATCCTAAAATGATGAAAAACACTCTGGCATACTCTCCTGGAAAGACAAGCCAGTGAATGACCATGCAAACCTGTCACTTCTCTCACTCTGCAGGGATCTAATTCTTGCAACAACTTCATTTTCTGCTTCAAACTTTTCTTATTAAATGTCCGTACAAAATCACAAAGCAAATCGATTGAATCCTGTCGCACACTGCAAATACTACTACAGTTCCAGGTGTACACAGGACCCTTAGGACGTCTTCCTAAAACCTCATTACCTAACACCTCTTCTGTCTCTGTTGTCACAAGTTTTTCTTTTTCAACTGAACATCCATCTTTCACTTCATAAGCTCGACCACTGGTGTCAACTGCATGCACCAAATCATTATCCTGGAAATAACTCTCCTCATTAAAAAATGCCTCAGAACTTGAACTATGCATCCAGTCTCCTGAGAAAACATCACAAAAATTACTAGGATTAATTATTCTCTTCCATCTACTATTTGTTTTGAAATCATAAATTACCTTGTTTACCTTCCTAATTCTGTTGATTATCAAAATAAATAACTTTCGTTTAATTTCAAATGCCTGATCAATAACTTTCTCAACTTTTTTTTTTCTCTTATAAAAAACCACTTTCTGTTGACCTTTGTTAATATTTTTTAACAAATTGCCAATTATCCTGTTGCGGAACATTCGTTTACGAATGTCCCTAAACTGTTCTTTACTTCTGCTATCATGCACAGAGTTATCTCTTGCTCTAGCAGTAACATTTTTGATTGGCCCTTCCTTTCCGTTTAAATTGCTTCTCTTTTTCTGGACTGAAACATTTTCTGTAGTAATACTTTTTTTACTACAAATTTTTCTTATGAATGATTTCGTGGTCTTACCCGGTGCTTTCTTGGTGACTTGACAAGTTTTTTTTGTAGAGGACTGCTGCAGTAATTGATGGACCTGCTGTCTTTGACGTCTTGTAGCCTTTCTAATTCGATTCTTAGTTGGCATTTTCAAATTTTGAAATAATCTGCAGTTGAATCTGTGCTAAAATATAATAAAAAATGTTATTAATCACTATTACCAAACAGTAAATCAATAACAGTCATCAAAAACTTAACACCCTGCTTGTTATTTTAACATAGAATAATTTTTAGTGCATTGGCAAATTTAGAAATCACAAATAGTAGCAAAAAAATTAAATGCTTCTACATTTTATCTGTGTTGTTTTATATGTGAATCTGAACTAATTTTACGAGCATATTTGATTATTTTAATAAAGACACTACACACAAACTATTTTTGAACTTTTGTTTAATTTTAAATGAAACGGTTTACATTTTTACTACATAGGCTTAAGCAGATCAGCTTCCCACTCTATATCATACAATTCTGGCAAATCAGCATTCTCATCATATTCTTCATCATCCTCAGGATTTAAATGATCTAAGGGATCTACTTCCACTGACGTTTCAATGACAAGTTCAACGATAAGATCGAGATCAACCGATTGATCATTATCACTCATGCTTGATGTTGTCGTTATCTTTAAAAAAAGAGAACAACAATGAGATGTTGCAGACTAAGACACAAATCTCAGAGACTAGAATAGTAAAATTGTTTAACAATAGTATCATTTTGCAGCTATTATTTAGCCATGTTCAGCGATGCTGAAGAGGTGAGGCCTATGTCTAAGTCTTCAGTAAACAGGACTCATCTCTTCTTAAACTAGGATAAGCCTCACCGACTCTGTGTCCCCTGCACATACTTAAATGTATAGGGACAGATTTATGTTAACTGGCACATCCCCAGGGATGCACCAGTTAACATGCACCACTGCTCTGCTACCCATGGTGTGGCACATTTACATTGTGGAGCACCATTGAATAAAAACAGCACAGATGCGTCACGCATCGGTGCCGCAAAAGCAACACATTGCACAAGTCACGTCGTAAACACGACATGTCTACTGCAATGCACAGGAGGAAGCCACACATTGCATGGTGCTTCACTCCTTATGCCTGTTTCAAACAGCCATAAGGATTTGATTCAGGAATGCTATAAAGCTGACTCAGTGAAATCTTGTAAATTTCACTGTATTACTTTTACAGGGCTTTCATGCAAATGAATGCCCACCCTGCAACAAAACACCTATATGAAACCTGACGCAGGTTTCATGTGGCACAGGACTTTACAGCATGACACATCTGTCTAGATGCATCAAGTTGAAAATATGTTGCCACATAGCAAATCTTTTGCACCGCCGCTGCAGAGTACAGAGGAGATAATTCATGTGAAGGCCTACCAATGAAGTAAGTCATGTTCACTTCACTCTTGAACAAAGGCCAGACCTCTTTTGTGTCCGTGGATAGACCTAAACTTCATCTGCACAATGTTATTCATAAACTTAGGAAACACAGGCGATGTAATTGAAAAATGTGGAGTTTCTTTTCCTCATTGCACAATCACATCACCTGTGTTTCCTCAGTGACTTAAACAAGACACATGAAAGAGTTTTTTTAAAGCCTTTGCACCATTTTTGGATCACTTTTAACATGGCTATGTAAGTCAAATAATCAAAATCTAAATTTGCCAAGCACAGATGGAAGCAAATTTACAAGGAACGTGCACCACGGGGAAAGGTCTTAAATTAAAATGGGAAAAATAACATCAGAGACACTTAAATGCCTTATAAATATGCCCCAAACAACCTATGAAGCTCTAGCAGTACATATCCAGAAATGTAATTGATTTGAAAAAAACGTTTTTAAACACAACATATAAATCAATTGTATACCTGCATTCAAGAGGAAATGACTTAAAATGTCCTTAAGACACATGAAAGGGGTTTTTGATTGCCCTTGCACCATTTTTTGGGTCACTTTTAACATGGCTATGTAACTCAGAGAATCAAAATCTAAATTTGCCAAGCACAGGTGGGAGCATATTTACAAGGAACAAGCCCACGGCGAAAGCTCTTAAATTAAAATGGGAAAAATAACATCAGAGATACTCAAATGCCTTATAAAGAAACAGACACCATTTTTTCCTTGTGATAAATTTTAAAAGCATTCCTTTTCCTCAAAAACGACAGCATGACACATCTGTCTAGATGCATCAAGTTGTAAATATGTCGCCACATAGCAAATCTTTTGCACCGCCGCTGCAGAGTACAGAGGAGATAATACATGTGAAGGCCTACCAATGAAGTAAGTCATGTCCACTTCACTCTTGAACAAAGGCCAGACCTCTTTTGTGTCCGTGGACAGACCTAAACTTCATCTGCACAATGTTATTCATAAACTTAGGAAACACAGGTGATGTAATTGAAAAATGTGGAGTTTCTTTTCCTCATTGCACAATCACATCACCTGTGTTTCCTCAGTGACTTAAAATGCCCTAAGACACATGAAAGTGTTTTTTTAAAGCCTTTGCACCATTTTTGGATCACTTTTAACATGGCTATGTAAGTCAAATAATCAAAATCTAAATTTGCCAAGCACAGATGGAAGCATATTTACAAGGAACGTGTACCACGGGGAAAGGTCTTAAATTAAAATGGGAAAAATAACATCAGAGACACTTAAATGCCTTATAAATATGCCCCAAACAACCTATGAAGCTCTAGCAGTACATATCCAGAAATGTAATTGATTTGAAAAAAACGTTTTTAAACACAACATATAAATCAATTGTATACCTACATTCAAGAGGAAATGACTTAAAATGTCCTTAAGACACATGAAAGGGGTTTTTGATTGCCCTTGCACCATTTTTTGGGTCACTTTTAACATGGCAATGTAACTCAGAGAATCAAAATCTAAATTTTCCAAGCACAGGTGGGAGCATATTTACAAGGAACAAGCCCCACGGCGAAAGCTCTAAAATTAAAATTGGAAAAATAACATCAGAGATACTCAAATGCCTTATAAAGAAACAGACACCATTTTTTCCTTGTGATGAATTTTAAAAGCATTCCTTTTCCTCAAAAACGAGTTTCAAGTAATAATTTGAAAACACTGCACATCTCCTATGTACAAAAACACCCTGACAGTGCTAATACTTCACATTATTTTCAATTACAATTTCTCAAAGAAACAAAATCTATTTGTAAAACACTTTAGACCAGAGGTCTTCAAACTTTTTGATGCCGAGACCCCCTTGTAAAACCTTTTTAGGTGTAAGGACCCCCTTCCGACAAAAGATTCTAGAAACTGGTACTCCTCATCATAAACAACTATCGACAACCATAAATGCGCCTGTTAAACCTCATCACATCCATCCATCCATCATTCATCCACCCACACTTCCACACATCCATCCATCCTTCATCCATCCACCCTTTCATCCTTCCATCCATACATCCATCCTTTACCTATCCACCCGTCCATCCACACACCCACCTTTTCACACATCCATCCATCCATAGTTCATCCATGCAACCTTTTATCCATCCATACATCCATCATCCATCCACCCTTTCATCCTTCCATCCATACATCCTTTACCTATCCACCCGTCCATCCATCCATCATTCTTCCACCCACCTTTTCACACATCCATCCATCATTCATCCATGCAACCTTTTATCCATCCACCCATACATCCATCCTTCATCCATCCACCCTTTCATCCTTCCATCAATACATCCATCGTTCATCCATCCTCCCTTTTATTATTCCATCCATATATCCATCCACCCTTTCATCCATACATCCATCCTTGTAAATGTAAATGTAAATGTAAATGTAAATGTAAATGTATAGGCATTTATATAGCGCACTACTTACCCGGAGGGTCCCAAGGCGCTTCAACCGCTGCGAAACCCTTCCTGGCTTCCCTGAGAGATGGTCCCTTAATGGGTATCTCCAGGGTGAGACCAGGCATCCCCGGCGGTCTGGTGGGGCCGTTAGTGAAGATGAGGCAAGCTAATGCCCAGAGTTGCCGAGTGTGATCGCTGATCAGAGTGGGCACCGAGGCGAGAGAATTATCGAGTCCGCTGACCCTGGTCCAGAAACCTGCCGCACCGGGCCGTCCTCTGCTCTCGGGTCTGCCGCCTCTAACTAGTGAGCCACACTACTTCACCCTTCATCCACCCACCCTTTCATCCATCCATCCACCCACCCATCCATCATTCATCCCCCACCTTTTCACACATCCATCCATCCATCATTCATCCATGCAACCTTTTATCCATCCATACATCCATCATCCATCCACCCTTTCATCCTTCCATCCATACATCCATCCTTTACCTGTCCACCCGTCCATTCATCCACCCATCATTCTTCCACCCACCTTTTCACACATCCATCCATCATTCATCCATGCAACCTTTTATCCATCCATCCATCCATATATCCATCCTTCATCCATCCACCCTTTCATCCATACATCCATCCTTCATCCATCCACCCTTTCATTATTCCATCCATATATCCATCCACCCTTTCATCCATACTTCATCCACCCAACCTTTCATCCATCCATCCACCCATCCATCATTCATCCCCCACCTTTTCACACATCCATCCATCCATCCTTCATCCATGCAACCTTTTATCCATCCATACATCCTTCATCCATCCACCTTTTCATCCTTCCATCCATATATCCATCCTTTACCTATCCACTCGTCCATCCATCCACCCATCATTCTTCCACCCACCTTTTCACACATCCATCCATCATTCATCCATGCAACCTTTTATCCATTCATCCATCCATACATCCATCCTTCATCCATCCAACCTTTCATCCTTCCATCCATACATCCATCCTTCATCCATCCAACCTTTCATTAATCCATCCACCCTTTCAATATTCCATCCATATATCCATCCACCCTTTCATCTATACATCCATCCTTCATCCACCCACCCTTTCATCCATCCATCCACCCACCCATCCATCATTCATCCCCCACCTTTTCACACATCCATCCATGCATCCATCATTCATCCATGCAACCTTTTATCCATCCATACATCCATCCTTCATCCATCCATCCACACTTTCATCCTTCCATCCATCCTTCATCCATCCACCCTTACATCCATCCATTCACCCATCACTCATCCACCCACCTTTTCACACATCCGTCCACCCTTTCATCCTTCCATCCGTCCATCCATACAGCCATCCACCCTTTCATCCATCCATTCATACATCCTTCATCTGTCCACCCTTTCATCCATCCATCTACCCATCATTCATTCACCCACCTTGTCTGTGCCTCTCTCATGGGGGGGTCAGTATCTCTCTGCTTCGTCTTCTCTCTCATGGGAGGGCATCTCTGTGCCTCCCTTCTTGGGGGGGGGGGGGCGGGGGCAGCCGGCTGTGAAAACATCTCACCATGAAGAACAGACTCTCAGCCACATTTCTCCTGCACAGGCGCCAGGTATGAGGGCTCGTGGGACTTGAACCAATGATATGATTTTAATGTCCTTCTGCTGTCTACTGTGTATTTGTAAAGCGCTCTGATACCACGGGTTAAACTAGCGCTATATAAAATGTTAAAAGTAAAAATAAACCCACAGCTAAGTCCATTAAACTCAAAGGGCTACAGCCTCCTCCCCCACCCCTCCCTCCCCCAGCTCCTGTATGTCAGCCTGGCTGAAACAGCTTGGACACTCACAAAGGCACACCAGAGTTCTATCACAGGTCTTTAAAAGACCTTTACTTGTTAACAAGGCTTTGATGTTTTTCACACCTCGGTGTGAATTAGGCGGCCTCGCCTTGAGCACCCTCGATCAGCCCGACGCCAGGAACTGCACTCTGGCAGAATATGCGACCCCCTTCCCAGGACTCCACGACCCCCCTGGGGGTCGCGCCCCACAGATTGAAGACCTCTGCTTTAGACAAAGCAACATTTTAAAAACACAGCTTTCTTCATAATTTTGTCCTTAAAGCATACTATAGTCTATCTAAATTAAATAAATCTTTTCTCACCTTAGCAAATTCTTTATGAGTTTCAAAACAGTCTCAGAAATACACCAAATTGTCTTCAGCAGAACAAAGAGTATGCACTCCAGAGGCTGCAGCTATAGAAAGCACAGAAATGCTGATATTCATCACACATATCTCTCATGTTAGCCAATCAAAACTCTTCCCTCACTTTTTTCAAATCAAAACCCTTCCCCCCTCTGCCCTCTCTACCTTTTTTGCATAGCAATCACCTCCTGAAAGACCTCTGATGTTTGCAAGTTCACACACCAATGTTTCAATTGAACTCTGAACTCTCAGTGCACCTGCGTATCCAGTGCAATCTTTCATTAAATGTTTTTTCCTTGACCATTCAAATTACATCTTTCAAAGAACACATCCATGCACCCTAACTTTCTCTTTTCAGAAATGGAAATCCACCAATCACTGCTAGTGAATCATTAGCACTGAAACTCCACAGTTTTTTTTTCTTTACAAACTCCTACTGTTTCATCTGCCATTTCATTACCACACTTCATCTGACTGCAGCAGAAACTTCTCTCACCATGTTTACTGTCTGGATTTTTGGACATAGATACATCTACTGGGCTCAAAGGTAAGCTGAGAACAGAAATTTACCTAACCTCAATTTACAAGATGTGGAAATTAAGTGGTTTGGCCACAGAGGATTAAAATGTCACCAATTGATACCATTGGTGAAAACCTTTATGCATTTGCCAAAACCTGACCTGTTAATTGTGCACTGTGGAGGTAATGATTTGGGCACTTTGACTGGGGTAGGTCTGGAAATGCTTTTAAAGGACACCTTTGAGCAATTAATGGCACTTTTTCCTCAAACTGCCTTGGTATATTCAAATATATGCCAAAGACAGAAATGGAGGTGGTCGAACCAATTTTGTCCACAAATTGAGAAGTCGAGGAAGCATGTAAACAAATCTGTTTCAGCTTACATGAGAGACCATGGAATGGGCTCCATGTACAACAATAACTTGCGTTTTTGCATGCAAGATATCTACAGAGGAGATGGAGTTCACTTCTCAGATGAGGGCAACAGAATTTTCATTTTTAATTTAAGACTGTGCATTGGTACCTACTTATAAGTACATAAATGTACCATAAACCCAAAAGCTCTTCTCAGAGCTACCCTACATCTAATCACTCACAATTATTATTTTTCACTAACTTTTTTCACTAATTTTCAACAAACTACGCTCCCCGGAGCGCTACCCGCGAACCGGAAGCTAACCACGCGAAATTTCTTTAAAAAATGTTTTTTTTCCCCGCACATATGAGCCTCCTCAACCACCCTCAGAAAATCTAGGGGGTCAAGATACGTCTACCGTGCCCCCTTCTACCCATTCTGAACACTATTTGCCCTCCATCTTGTATCTTAATTTGACTGAAACACAAAATGGTGGACTCCCGTAACGCTGCTGGTTACATACAATATTTAAAAAGACTATCATTCTTTTTTCCTCATAGTACGCTCCCCGGGCCGCTTCTCGGTTTGCGAACCGGAAGCTTCCCACGCAAAAAAAAAAAAATGGTTTTTTTGTTTTTGCCCCACGGGGCCCTTTTAAAGCCTCCACATCAAACCTAGGGGGTCAGGGAGGATCTACCTTGCCCCCTTATGGTCATTTCCCCCTTTGTTTTGGCCTCCTCTTGTCTCTCGATCCTACCGAGAGACAAGATGGCGGCCGCTTCGGACTGTTTAGAATTTTGACAGACACCGAAGAGCGAATCAGCTTCGCTTCGCGAAGTTCCGTTTCGCGTCAAGTACGCGAACCGGAGCGCTGCCCGGAGCGCTGTCACAGATATATATCTTTTTTTGAACGTTAATTTATCAAAATCCACTGGAGGACATATATTGAGACCTAGCAAAGGCACATCGGGCTAACAGTCCCTACAATTTTGCCAAGTTTCGTGCAAATCCATTCAGCCGTTCGGGCTAAAAGTGAGGCCAACCGCCCTATGGAAATTAACATGGGAAAAACGCGTTTTGGGACCCCCATTTTTCTCGGCCCCCCCTTGACGACCCCCCCCAAATTTTCAGGGGCTGCTCAGAAACAAAATGTGCCATTTTCCTGAAAATTTCAGCCAATTCCGTCCACAAACATCAAAGTTATTAGACATAGAATTTTCAAAAATCCCATAGAGAAAAAATCCTAACTATATATACCTACTGGCGACCGCCAGTAGGTAATATATACATATGTATATATATATATATATATATATATATATAAATGTATGTACCCATAAATTATTCTATTATACATTAAAATATTAAACTATTTAAAAATCTTCAAACTTAAATTTCCCACTCTAGTGAGTGCAACAGTAGGGAAAGTGTTGGATAGTGGAGGGGTAAAAATTAATATTACCACTCCAGTGAGTGTAACCCAACAAGATGCTTTAGTGTGACGAGATACCCATGATGCAGAAGCCACATGCCTTAGATGCGGGTAAGAATTCTGGGCACTGCACAAGGCAATTCGGAATCAAGGCACAATTCTTAGTTCCACACTTTCGCTGCTCTACCAGTTGGGATCCAGCAGACAATGTGGGTGCATAGGAGGGCACTGCTCTCTACATGTCACAAGTAGACGGGGTGGGTCCCTCGTTGGAGGAATTTGATGTCCCTGAGATCTTTGAACAGGGGGAAAGTCAACAATCCTTTTAAGAACACACTTCGGGGTACCACACAACAGCAGGTAGTCAGCATAGGCCAGCCACTATTAAGGAAGGGCACATGGTCCCTTTCAATGTTAGTGATCATTCATGTGCACTACAAATTCCTCAAGCAGTGTGCACTACGCAGTTCCAGGTTCTCTGGTCTCATGTCCCCACAAGTGTATCCCAGCCTGCTGAAGTATGGCACCAGTAGTTATACTCTTTTATTTATTTATTTATTTACTTTACTGATTTGTAGAGCGCATGGCTGCCCGTGAGCGTCCCAGCGCTAAGTGACAAGAAACCAGCTGCAGGTGGATCTCACGGGAATAACCATGTTTTAAGTGCTCTGCGGAATGAGAGAAGGTTGTGTTGGGCTATGATGTTTGGGGGTAGAGTGTTCCATAGTTTGGATGCATTGTATGAGACCAATCGACCGCCAGAGCGGGCTTTCTTAATTCTAGGTATAGAGGCAAGATTGCAGTTGGAGGATCGAAGCGTTCTTGTGGTGGTGTGAGGTGAAATGAGGTTTTGTAGTATTGGGGGGCCTTACCATGCAGAATGTTGTAGGTAGTGCAGAGAGCCTTGAATTGTATTCTTTCCTGGACGGGGAGCCAGTGTAAGGCGTTCAGAGCAGGTTTGGCTGAACAGCGGCGGTGGGTTCCTGTGAGAATGCGGGCTGCGGCGTTTTGTACTGTCTGGAGTTTTGACAGTACTTTTTTGGGGGCCCCCAAATACAGGGCGTTCCCGTAGTCCAGGCGGGACAGCACAAGGCCATGAACTAGGAGTTTGCGGGATTGTGCCGGGAGTAGGGGTAGGATTTTCCTCGCTGACCGTAGGAGGCCGTGGCATGTTCCCGCCGTTTTCCTTGCCTGGGCTGAGAAATTGAGGCATTCGTCTAGCCATATACCCAGGCTCTTAATTTCTTGTTTCGGAGTGGGGGGAGGACCCATGACGGGTGGCCATATGGATGTAGAATGGTAGAGAGATTTATTGCCTAGGATCATTATCTCTGTTTTATCGTTGTTCAGCTTGAGGTGGGAAAGGTTCATCCACTTAGTTATTTCAATAAAACAGGATTGGAGGTTGGGGAGGGAGTGGTCTTGCTGGCATAAGGATACCACCAGGTGAGTGTCGTCTGCGTAGGTTAGAAGCTTGATCCCAAAAGGGGCAACGACTTTCTCAAGGGGGGACATATAAACATTAAAAAGGGTCGGGCTCAGGGATGAGCCCTGAGGGACCCCACAGCTGATGGCCGTGGGCCTGGACGTGAAGTTGCCATCTGCCACCTGGAAAGATCTATACTCAAGGAAGGATTTGAGCCAGGCCAGGGCCGTTCCTGCAATACCAAGATCCCTGAGCCTGTGGACCAGTATTGAGTGGTTGATGGTGTCGAAGGCGACGCTTAGGTCCAGGAGGATCACTGCCACTGATCCTCCTAAGTCCATGATTTTCCTTGCCTCTTTGACCACCGCCAATATTGCAGTTTCTGTGCTCTGGCCTGGCCTGAATCCCGTTTGAGAAGGTTCCAGCAGTCCATTTGTTTCAAGATGATGGGATAGGCTGTAGTTGACGTGCTTTTCAGCTATTTTGCTAATGCCTGGGAGCAGGGAGATCGGCCTGTAGTTGCCTAGTTCTAGTGGGTCTAGATGTGGTTTTTTGATCAGTGCTTTCACCATTGCTTTTTTCCAGCTCGGGGGGACGATGCCACGGGTGGGTGAGAGGGCTGATCGGCAGCGGAGGAGGCGGAGTAAGCGTCCAAAGTAGTCGGAGGGAGGGATTTGATGATGTTGTGGAAATTCACAAAATTGATGTACATAAGCAGCGTTCATTTGTCTTTTCCCATTCCCCTCCCTGTGCGCACCATGAATGTCATGAGACGTTGACCGCATCATTCTGCCAGCAAAGGCCCATGCCCGTATGTACCTGACAGCCATTTTAGGCACCATGGCCTCTTTACCCGCTCATTGAAATCCCCGGCTTCCCTCCTGCGCGCATTTTGAACCACCCCCCCCACTCTCGAATGACCCTCTCCCTCTGCGTGACCCTGCTCTGAGAAGTAACCCTCCTGCTTGACCCACGCACCCCCCATCTCCTCCTGAAAAAGCATCCTTCGCCTCAGCTGACAAACCCCCCCCCCCCAGCTGTACCTGACTGCCCCGCTCTCACATGCACAAGTCCGCATGACCCAGTCCTTGGGAGTCACGGCCGCGCCTGACCAACACCTTCTTTCCTTTCATGGATAACCCCTCTGTTGGTAAACCCTCCCTCCGCAATTGACTGTCCACACAGGTCCGAGGCCATCGCCTAAGCCGGGAGATACTGTTTACTGCCCCTTATTGTATGAAGTCACTCCTCTTCAAAGGACCCACTATTGATCCTGGCCTCCCCACCCCCTGGGGTACGATCAGGCGCACACATCCAAAGAATCGGCGGAACACTCAGCTGCGTGATTGCCCCCTCCTCTTATCGGCAGGCTAAGGGCCTCTATTGTGGATGTATGTGGGGTGGGATTGACACGAGGATTACGGGGATGTCTTTTCCCTTGCTTTCACAATGTCTTGATTGTAATAAAGAAAGGTCATGTGTCATAAACCAGGGTATAAGAGTCCAGGCCTCAGAGAGGTAGGTAGAGCACCTCCCGAAAGACACTGTGTTTCGTGTCCGAAATGACAGGCTCTCCTCATGAGTAATAAATCCTGTTCTTGTGATTCCTACTACCAGCGCCCGTCTCTTTATTTGGTAACTATTCAGAATGGGAACTAAGAGGCGACTTGCGCCAGCAGCCTGGGCATCGATAGTAATTTGGGCTCACTTTCCACAATTGGCGTCCCAACGCGGGGTCCATCAGTGACATAAGGTCCAGTAAGAGAGATCCAGACGATGAGGTGAACATCTAAATGATTGGAGTATACCTGCCTTGAGAGGGCCCTTGTCCGGCTGCCGATTGAATGAACTTCGCAGATTCTGAACGGACCTCTCTCGAGTGACCTATTGTCCTGACTGGAATCCCACAGGAATGCTGCATAGAGTAAGAGAACGATCGGGCGCTGGAGGAGGAAGACAAAGAACTGTCCATATGGTCCGGTCCGGGTAAGATTAAGTAGGGCGTTTTACGCCTGATTGGTAGGATGGTTTTATCCATCTGATTGTTTGATTGATTGTATTGGAATCGGTATTTAAATACTGATATTGTTTGTTTATTGGTTCATTTAGCTTTGGTTGCTACTTGAAATATTGGTTCTCTTCTTGAGAACGAGACATTCTCTGTTTGCAAACAGCGGCGAATAGGAACGTTCGTCTCTCTTTGCAGATGGAGAAGGGTAGGTAATGCCCCTTTATGATTCGTCATGCCTACCTTTCTCCCCACTGATTGTTTGTTATCGATTTTCATCGATTGTTGCTCTTTGAGATATTCTCTGTCTGCAAACAAGAGGAATAGGAATATTCCGTCTCCCTTTGCAAGCAGAGAAGGGTAGGTAATGCCCCTTTATGATTCGTCATGCCTACCTTTCTCCCCACTGATTGTTTGATATCGATTAAATATCGATTGTTGCTCTTTGAGATCTTCCCTGTCCACAAACAGAGACGAATAGGAATATTCTGTCTCCCTTTGCAGATAGCGAAGGGCAGGTAATGCAGACGTTTGTCCCCGTTGTAATCCGTCATGCCTGTTTTTCTCCCCACTGCTTGATTGATTGACTGGACATTGTTGTCCAAGGAATTGTTCGTTTGAGGTATTTTCTGTTTGCAAATAACGTGGAATAGAAATATTCTGTCTAGTCTTTGCAAGTAGTAAAGGGTAGGTTATGCCCCTTTATGATTCGTCAGGCCTATCCACTCCCCACTGATTGACTATTTATTGGGGGTAGCTCACCTGGTCCGCCCAGGAGGCTACCCTAATGAAGGGACATATGCTCCCCACTCATTGACCATTTATTGGAGGTAGGCCATCTGGTCCGTCCAGGAGGCTACCCTAGTAATTGGAGGTACATCATTTGGTCCGTCCAGGATGATACCATAATGAAGGGACATGTGTTCCCCACTGATTGATAATCTAGTTCCACCTGGACCATTTATTGGAGGTAACTCATCTGGTCCGTCCAGGAGTACCCCTAATGAAAAGGACATATAAAAATATGAAGTGATCACCGTACCCTATTAACAGAAACTTTAGCTTGAAACACGCTAAGGAAAGGAAGGGAAAATAAAAGAAATCGGGCTAAGTCAGTAACCCCCTGATGAGCTTTCGACTTCACTAAAAATAAGAAACATTAGAAATAGTTCGTAATAAGAAATATAAAATGACGAAAGCTTGACGGCAAGACAGCCACGAGGTAGCTAGGCTCCGCTGCCTATTCCTGCTCCAAACATGTCTGCCTCACTGCCCACCACGCCCAAATAACGGTAACATGAAATAGATACAAATCAATAGATACCTACCCCCATTCCGGAAGCTCCCGAAGTGCAACAGGTCCGCGGTTACGCCCATCCGGAAGGCGAGGCCTTGATGCGGCAGGGCAGGGCCTGGCTGGCCGCCATTGGAAGGGGAGGCTGTAGGGCGGACGGCCCAAAAATCGTAATGGTCTCCCCTTTTCCCCTCTTCTGCTGCCCTGCAGGCCACGGGGGGGGATGTCTTGCCTCAGCCACCGACCCCCCCCCCCCTCTCTTGCCTGATCCGGCCATCATCAAAGACCGAAGCCAAGGCGAGGTCAGCAGCGCTTTTCAATTATGGCTTGGACAACTCTAGAAAGTTGCAGGTAGTCCCGCGAGCGGCAACCCCTGATAGTTGCAGGTAGTCCCGCCACGAAAGGGGGGGGATGTCTTGCTGCCTACGACCCCCCCCCCTCTTCATTGCCTGGCACGGCCAATACCGAAGCGCTGGAGCCGAAGAACGGCGCGGGTCGCTGGAAGGGGGAGGCGGCGCGAACGAGCCTCCCCCACCTCCCTCCAGGTGGAGGCTTCCAGCGACACCCCAACGCTCCTGCTTGAAGAGGGGTCCATATCGAAAAGCGGGTTTTTGCCCGGGACGGGCACACGCCCTGTGCTCCTCAACCTTGAAGATTCTAAAAGAGCCGGGGGGGCCGACCTCTCCACGAGGCGCCCCCCGCCCCCGTCCTCTGATGGAGCCACGAGACGTCGGCGCACTCCTGCCGGCGCCAGCCTCAGTTTGGAAATGGCTAAAATGCAGCAAAGATACATGCTTGTTCAGTTCCGGTGGAACACCAGAATGACCCGGTAGGAAAGATTGTTGCCGCCCTCCCCACTTTTGACTGATGGTCCGTATTGCTAGTCTGTTACCCCATTGCGAAAAACTTTTTGAACTGCCAAAAGAGGTTCTGGTCCAACCACGAGTCAGTGGAGGCATTCTGACTATACTGGGACTTGCCTGACCTCGCCCAAAATGGCGCAGATACAAAATGAGACTTTTAAACTCCTTGTTGCACCCTGATTGCTCAGCCTTGATGCTCCAAGATATGTATGCAGTTTTTGGACAATGAAAGTAGATAAGATGGATATTGATTATGTGCTTGGAAAAGAAAGCGATATAAGATGGATATTGATTATGTGCTGGGACAGTGAACTGATTTAGGGTGGGTACTAATTATGTTTGGAAGCAATGAATTGGTATAAAATAAGCACTGATTGAGCATTTGGACAATGAATTGATAAACGTTAGGTCTTGAGTAAATAGTTGGACAATGAGATGATATTATTGAAAGTTTGAATTCTTGACACGCATTATACTCGCCCCTTAAAGAAAGTTCGATACGATTTTATTGCACCGCTGCACTTTACGAAATGAATGGCCACCGACTTCATTCCTCTTATGCACAGTTCCAGTCTGCTCTGTAGCCGGCCCACTGGGTTGTAGGCCCGTATTTTTGCGCCAACATTTTTCATTAAAGTTTTTGAACACGCAAATATAATCGTAGCGTTTGTATTGATGAATGTTGTCGAAATGTA
The DNA here is from genome assembly GCF_964263255.1 of Lissotriton vulgaris. Taxonomy (NCBI): domain Eukaryota; kingdom Metazoa; phylum Chordata; class Amphibia; order Caudata; family Salamandridae; genus Lissotriton; species Lissotriton vulgaris. The sequence goes on from NW_028245161.1 coordinate 102,619, forward strand.
TGGCTACTGTCACCGACATAAGTAAAATACATGCAGCATGATTAAGGTTGAAGGTTAAAAAGGCCCGATACTTAGCAGCTACATTATGTGTCGCAGACAGCCGGAAAGTGTTTTAGACGCCTTTAAGCGATACCAAAGAAATGCCACTTGACTACCACCCTTGCACATGACCTAAAAAGGCCACGATCAAGTGATTCATGTAGATATACAGACCATCAACGATTATCTATCTAAACACTACTGGTCGCTCTGGGCTTAAACGCCGAGATGATAGAGAATGCACCCCGTGGAGATAGGTCGAGTATGTGGTAGGTAAAAACATTTTCGGATTTATGCGCGTTGATGTGTTCCGAATGCTGCCCCCCACCCCCTTCTTTCTCCTCCCTTCTGCAGGTTGCGCCGGAACATCGGCTGAAGTATGGAGGAGTGATGATCGAACGACCGACGAAAGGGGAAGGAGGGGATCTGAGCATAGTACTTATGCTAACGAGTTTTGAAAGACATAGACTTAGATATGACTGTTCCTCCTTAGAACATAGCGACTGGGAGGATGGACTGACATAGAAACTTGACGGGTTAGTACTGTATGACGGAATTTGACTCGAACCAGCACACCAGATAGTGCACCTATAACGTTTAATTAGATAGAGAAAGGACAAGGAAAAGTCCCGGGGTAAGGGTTACCTAGGCACCACCCGTCTGGGAAAGTAGGAATGTTGTTGATGTTCAAAATGTACCACCTCCTTCTCGCACTCTTATAGATATAGCCAAGCTGTCCGACTGTTCTCCCGATCAATACCCTCTGTTGCCTCAGCCTGGAGAACTTCTCACCAAAAGAAGAAACTCTAAAGTGGTTTAAGATCCAACCATGGGCAATAGCCTGACCAGGTTAATTTCTGACCGGCTGACCGAGGTGTAAGTATTAGCGATCGAGAACGCTCGCAAAGATGGCAAACGAAAGGGAAAAGGAGGAAAAGGTAAAAAGAGCTCCGCACGTAGACAAATAGGATACTAAAGATGCACAGCATGCAGAAAGATCTTTTTGGCCAATAACTGTTCTATGTTTTGTCGTGAATCTCTTGTGTATGTAATACATGTACTGTCTTCCTTCGTCTGAGTTTGTGTGCATGTACTGTGTGGGTTTATGTCTCCCCTCTGTTCGCGTCTCTTTGTTACCTGACCCCTGCTGTTCTGTGTTGTGAGCGCACTAAAATGACCTATTCCCGTACACGTCTCTCTCTTTCTCTCTCTCTCTCTCCCTCTCTATCTATCTCTCTCTCCCTCTCTCCCTACATGTCATACGTGTACCGAATGGCTCGTTTAGGTTGCGGACGACTCTCACTCTCTATGAGAGTCCCCCTGTTCCATCTTCCTTTTTGTGGTAAAATTGTGCCCCGCTGGCACCAGTCTGATTGGATACTTATTGAACACGAAGGTGTTCAGCGAAATTGACAGAAACTAAAAGGATTGTAACTTGCCATATTGCTACCTCTCCTTTCTGCAAAATGAATGAACTCGAATTGGCTAAGAAAGAAAGGACAGGTAAAACGACTAAGGTCCCTAAATCTGGCCTTTTATAGGGGAACTATATGTCAATGGCACCCTATTTTTCAGTTCGTTAGAGACAAGCGCCAATGTCCAGATTGCCCCCCCATGCCCAGATTGCCCCACCCCTTTGCACTCAAGCGCGAATGCCCGAAGCGTCCCCGCCCCACCTGATTGACCCCAGCTGCTGTCCCCGATGTATAACTAATGACCCTGACCAACTGTCGCCCCTCGAGAAAAACCTGTTTAACACTGTCCTTCGATGATTGCACCCCCGCTCTGCTTGAAAGAGTTAGCCAGCTCTAAAGGGAAATGTAAGACTGTTAAGGCTCGGTTTAGAAGGACGAGTCTCCCCTGAATGTTGCCAATTTTAGAGTTTTTGATGAAATACGCAAGTGATAGGAGTCTGACCTCTGTCCATATGTTTCATGAATGAACGCCGATTAGACTTGGTGCGAACACAGTAGAAATACCCACATACTTACTTCATGGTAATAGACTTCTGACTATGACCAATGAGCATAACCCCCAGGTTCTAGGATTGCGAGTGGAATTCAAATGTAAAAAAAAAACTCTTCTCCTGCCAGTTCTCTAAAACTTGTTTTTACCCATTCAAAGATATACGATCATCGGTGGAGAAGGGTCGGACGTGGCGCACAGCCTGGCTGCAGATCATGAGACACATGCGTCTTCGACCAAAGGTGGAGCCGCAGCACAACAAGATACGGGACGAGGCAGCACTCTCAAACGTGGTAGACGGAAGGATGAAGGGCTGTCCTGAAGCTCTCTGTCCGCTAACCCACGTGTGCCTGAAGCCTCCGTCCCCCTTTTCGAGCCCGATTGATGAGCCTGCTTGCTTGTTATCCTTTGCTCCCTTGGTCCCTTTGGTGTGTCCCAGGAAATCTGACCCCACTCCGCCCTCACTCCCATCGACTATTGAACCACATACCCTCTTTTCCACGTGACTTTTTGCCGAAAGGAAGAACAGCATTTAGGTGGAAATGGGTTATGCCACGGAAATATAGGTGCTGAGCATAAGGCGCCACTAAAAGGATTGGTTAGGGAACAGGACTGTGGTCTAACAGCAGAGGACAGACCGCACCTTGCAACGCGAAAGGTTAAATCCGAGCTGGACCTATAGCTCCACCGCCGGTGCTCAACAGCGCCAACAAAAGGACACGGACTAGAGCCTACCAGTGATGGCTCACTGTTAAAAAGACACTGTGACGAAGAGATCTTATTGGACTGAATTCCTCCCTCGACTACTTGGTCAAAATGTTCATTGGTCACATTTTTTGAGAAAGTCAGAAGCATTTATGCTATGTAGTACGTTTGCAAATGCAATTTCCTATGTGCTGCATTCTGCCAATCACATCAACTGTTCATGATTATATGCGATATGTTAGTATTGACAAATGCTATTTCATCAACCACACATGTTTATATGTACGCCCATCAATTAGGAAATGAACTTTGTTATGTAAAAAGCGGCGACTGTGGAAATTCACAAAATTGATGTACATAAGCGGCGTTCATTTGTCTTTTCCCATTCCCCTCCCTGTGCGCACCATGAATGTCATGAGACGTTGACCGCATCATTCTGCCAGCAAAGGCCCATGCCCGTATGTACCTGACAGCCATTTTAGGCACCATGGCCTCTTTACCCGCTCATTGAAATCCCCGGCTTCCCTCCTGCGTGCATTTTGAACCACCCCCCCACTCTCGAATGACCCTCTCCCTCCGCGCGACCCTGCTCTGAGAAGTAACCCTCCTGCTTGACCCACGCACCCCCCATCTCCTCCTGAAAAAGCATCCTTCGGCTCAGCTGACAAACCCCCCCCCAGCTGTACCTGACTGCCCCCGCTCTCACATGCACAAGTCCGCATGACCCAGTCCTTGGGAGTTACGGCCGCGCCTGACCAACACCTCCTTTCCTTTCATGGATAACCCCTCTGTTGGTAAACCCTCCCTCCGCAATTGACTGTACACACAGGTCCGAGGCCATCGCCTAAGCCGGGAGATACTGTTTACTGCCCCTTATTGTATGAAGTCACTCCTCTTCAAAGGACCCACTATTGATCCTGGCCTCCCCACCCCCTGGGGTACGATCAGGCGCACACATCCAAAGAATCGGCGGAACACTCAGCTGCGTGATTGCCCCCTCCTCTTATCGGCAGGCTAAGGGCCTCTATTGTGGATGTATGTGGGGTGGGATTGACACGAGGATTACGGGGATGTCTTTTCCCTTGCTTTCACAATGTCTTGATTGTAATAAAGAAAGGTCATGTGTCATAAACCAGGGTATAAGAGTCCAGGCCTCAGAGAGGTTGGTAGAGCACCTCCCGAAAGACACTGTGTTTCGTGTCCGAAATGACAGGCTCTCCTCATGAGTAATAAATCCTGTTCTTGTGATTCCTACTACCAGCGCCCGTCTCTTTATTTGGTAACTATTCAGAATGGGAACTAAGAGGCGACTTGCGCCAGCAGCCTGGGCATCGATAGTAATTTGGGCTCACTTTCCACAATGTTCATGATCTTCAGGTTAAAGAATTCTGCGAGTTCATTGCAACGGGTAGCTGAGGGTTCTACCAGGGGAGGGGGCTCCGGCACTTTGAGAAGTTTCTTGGCTATTTGAAACGTTTCCGGTGATGAGTTGGTGGATGATCTTATTTTCTCCTCGAAGTAATTGACTTGAGCAGTTTTAAGTGCTTTTTTGTAGTTGAGGAGGGTTTTTTTATATTCAGTTTTTTTTGTGGGATCAAAGGTTTTCCTCCAGTCTCTTTCTGAACTCTTGCAAGCTTTCTTAAGAAGCCGCATTTCACACGTGAACCAAGGGGCGGTGGCTTTACCCCGTGGATTACTGGAGATTTTTTTTTGAAGTGTTTTGTCCAGTGTATCTCCTATCCATGTTGCGAATTCCGCGTCCGCGCAAATGGGGTTAGTATCGATTTCAGGAGGGGAGCGCTCTAGATGAAGTTTCCAGTTTTCTACATCTAGTTTGGACCAGGAGCGAGTAGGCTTGTTTGATGGGGCAGTAGGACGCGGAGTAGGAGTTAGCTGCCAGTTTATTGGGACTAGGAAGTGGTCGGTCCAAGGTACCGGGATAGGGTCAAGGACAGTGAGATCGTTAATGTTGGTAAATATCGGATTGAGCAAGTGTCCAAGTGAGTGGGTAGGAAGACGGCTTGGTAACTTTAGTTGGAGAGTTTCGAGATCTGCTATCAGGTCAGCGGTTGATTTGGCTTCCTTTTTATCAAAATGGATGTTCAGGTCACCTAGGATCATACAGGTGGGGTGCGTAGCGGCCAGTGTATATGTGTGCTCCATAAGAGATTCACAGAATTGACCTAGGGGTCCTGGAGGGCGGTAGATGAGGAAGCCCGATATGGATTTACATGGGGAAACCTGAATTGAAAACATGGCGTTTTCACAGTCTAGGAGAGGACTGCCTTGCAAACGGCATGAGAGATGGTCTTTGTAGATTATAGCGATACTCCCACTTTTTCCCTTAGGGCGGTCCAGGTGATGGATAAGGAAGCCCGGGGGTAAGGAGTTTACAATGTCGGGGTCAGAGTCCGGTCCTAGCCATGTTTCCGTTAGGAAGAGAACGTCAAGGTCATGATTTTCCAGTAGTTGGTAGATTTCCAATGAGTGCTTGGGAAGGGATCTACAGTTGATTAGGGCCATGTGCATAGGGATGGGGGAATGGGTTTTCAGGTCCAGTGAGGGTGAATTTATACGGGCAGTGGGAGCATCGGTTGAGGGGGTGATCCCCGGGTACGGAGTGTAGGCAGAGGTCTTGTAACTCTTTGTTAAGATGTAATAGTGCGTCCCTTGCGTATCTGCACGTCTGGTCAGTGGTATTCACTATAGGGTGTGGCTCTGCGCTCTGCCTAGCGCGGACGAGCGCAGACGAGCTTGCCTTAAGCGCGCCTTCGGTGCGCCATCGTCGCGCCATCATCGCGCCCGCTGCGCTCATCCGCTGCGCTTCCGGCAGAGACACATGATTTATGTTAGATGGTCGGGGCACTCTGGTGTGCCTTTGAAGTTAGGGGTGTTTCA